>NC_083623.1:2500-15000 GCF_963584025.1 Labrus mixtus
CCTAACCCTAACCCTAACCCTAACCCTAACCCTAACCCTAACCCTAACCCTAACCCTAACCCTAACCCTAACCTAACCCTAACCCTAACCCTAACCCTAACCCTAACCCTAACCCTAACCCTAACCCTAACCCTAACCCTAACCCTAACCCTAACCCTAACCCTAACCCTAACCCTAACCTACCCTAACCCTAACCCTAACCCTAACCCTAACCCTAACCCTAACCCTAACCCTAACCCTAACCCTAACCTAACCCTAACCCTAACCCTAACCCTAACCCTAACCCTAACCCTAACCCTAACCCTAACCCTAACCCTAACCCTAACCCTAACCCTAACCCTAACCCTAACCCTAACCCTAACCCTAACCCTAACCCTAACCCTAACCCTAACCCTAACCCTAACCCTAACCCTAACCCTAACCCTAACCTAACCCTAACCCTAACCCTAACCCTAACCCTAACCCTAACCCTAACCCTAATCCCTAACCCTACCCTAACCCTAACCCTAACCCTAACCCTAACCCTAACCCTAACCCTAACCCTAACCCTAACCCTAACCCTAACCCTAACCCTAACCCTAACCCTAACCCTAACCCTAACCCTAACCCTAACCCTAACCCTAACCCTAACCCTAACCCTAACCCTAACCCTAACCCTAACCCTAACCCTAACCCTAACCCTAACCCTAACCCTAACCCTAACCCTAACCCTAACCCTAACCCTAACCCTAACCCTAACCCTAACCCTAACCCTAACCCTAACCCTAACCCTAACCCTAACCCTAACCCTAACCCTAACCCTAACCCTAACCCTAACCCTAACCCTAACCCTAACCCTAACCCTAACCCTAACCCTAACCCTAACCCTAACCCTAACCCTAACCCTAACCCTAACCCTAACCCTAACCCTAACCCTAACCCTAACCCTAACCCTAACCCTAACCCTACCCTAACCCTAACCCTAACCCTAACCCTAACCCTAACCCTAACCCTAACCCTAACCCTAACCCTAACCCTAACCCTAACCCTAACCCTAACCCTAACCCTAACCCTAACCCTAACCCTAACCCTAACCCTAACCCTAACCCTAACCCTAACCCTAACCCTAACCCTAACCCTAACCCTAACCCTAACCCTAACCCTAACCCTAACCCTAACCCTAACCCTAACCCTAACCCTAACCCTAACCCTAACCCTAACCCTAACCCTAACCCTAACCCTAACCCTAACCCTAACCCTAACCCTAACCCTAACCCTAACCCTAACCCTAACCCTAACCCTAACCCTAACCCTAACCCTAACCCTAACCCTAACCCTAACCCTAACCCTAACCCTAACCCTAACCCTAACCCTAACCCTAACCCTAACCCTAACCCTAACCCTAACCCTAACCCTAACCCTAACCCTAACCCTAACCCTAACCCTAACCCTAACCCTAACCCTAACCCTAACCCTAACCCTAACCCTAACCCTAACCCTAACCCTAACCCTAACCCTAACCCTAACCCTAACCCTAACCCTAACCCTAACCCTAACCCTAACCCTAACCCTAACCCTAACCCTAACCCTAACCCTAACCCTAACCCTAACCCTAACCCTAACCCTAACCCTAACCCTAACCCTAACCCTAACCCTAACCCTAACCCTAACCCTAACCCTAACCCTAACCCTAACCCTAACCCTAACCCTAACCCTAACCCTAACCCTAACCCTAACCCTAACCCTAACCCTAACCCTAACCCTAACCCTAACCCTAACCCTAACCCTAACCCTAACCCTAACCCTAACCCTAACCCTAACCCTAACCCTAACCCTAACCCTAACCTAACCCTAACCCTAACCCTAACCCTAACCCTAACCCTAACCCTAACCCTAACCCTAACCCTAACCCTAACCCTAACCCTAACCCTAACCCTAACCCTAACCCTAACCCTAACCCTAACCCTAACCCTAACCCTAACCCTAACCCTAACCCTAACCCTAACCCTAACCCTAACCCTAACCCTAACCCTAACCCTAACCCTAACCCTAACCCTAACCCTAACCCTAACCCTAACCCTAACCCTAACCCTAACCCTAACCCTAACCCTAACCCTAACCCTAACCCTAACCCTAACCCTAACCCTAACCCTAACCCTAACCCTAACCCTAACCCTAACCCTAACCCTAACCCTAACCCTAACCCTAACCCTAACCCTAACCCTAACCCTAACCCTAACCCTAACCCTAACCCTAACCCTAACCCTAACCCTAACCCTAACCCTAACCCTAACCCTAACCCTAACCCTAACCCTAACCCTAACCCTAACCCTAACCCTAACCCTAACCCTAACCCTAACCCTAACCCTAACCCTAACCCTAACCCTAACCCTAACCCTAACCCTAACCCTAACCCTAACCCTAACCCTAACCCTAACCCTAACCCTAACCCTAACCCTAACCCTAACCCTAACCCTAACCCTAACCCTAACCCTAACCCTAACCCTAACCCTAACCCTAACCCTAACCCTAACCCTAACCCTAACCCTAACCCTAACCCTAACCCTAACCCTAACCCTAACCCTAACCCTAACCCTAACCCTAACCCTAACCCTAACCCTAACCCTAACCCTAACCCTAACCCTAACCCTAACCCTAACCCTAACCCTAACCCTAACCCTAACCCTAACCCTAACCCTAACCCTAACCCTAACCCTAACCCTAACCCTAACCCTAACCCTAACCCTAACCCTAACCCTAACCCTAACCCTAACCCTAACCCTAACCCTAACCCTAACCCTAACCCTAACCCTAACCCTAACCCTAACCCTAACCCTAACCCTAACCCTAACCCTAACCCTAACCCTAACCCTAACCCTAACCCTAACCCTAACCCTAACCCTAACCCTAACCCTAACCCTAACCCTAACCCTAACCCTAACCCTAACCCTAACCCTAACCCTAACCCTAACCCTAACCCTAACCCTAACCCTAACCCTAACCCTAACCCTAACCCTAACCCTAACCCTAACCCTAACCCTAACCCTAACCCTAACCCTAACCCTAACCCTAACCCTAACCCTAACCCTAACCCTAACCCTAACCCTAACCCTAACCCTAACCCTAACCCTAACCCTAACCCTAACCCTAACCCTAACCCTAACCCTAACCCTAACCCTAACCCTAACCCTAACCCTAACCCTAACCCTAACCCTAACCCTAACCCTAACCCTAACCCTAACCCTAACCCTAACCCTAACCCTAACCCTAACCCTAACCCTAACCCTAACCCTAACCCTAACCCTAACCCTAACCCTAACCCTAACCCTAACCCTAACCCTAACCCTAACCCTAACCCTAACCCTAACCCTAACCCTAACCCTAACCCTAACCCTAACCCTAACCCTAACCCTAACCCTAACCCTAACCCTAACCCTAACCCTAACCCTAACCCTAACCCTAACCCTAACCCTAACCCTAACCCTAACCCTAACCCTAACCCTAACCCTAACCCTAACCCTAACCCTAACCCTAACCCTAACCCTAACCCTAACCCTAACCCTAACCCTAACCCTAACCCTAACCCTAACCCTAACCCTAACCCTAACCCTAACCCTAACCCTAACCCTAACCCTAACCCTAACCCTAACCCTAACCCTAACCCTAACCCTAACCCTAACCCTAACCCTAACCCTAACCCTAACCCTAACCCTAACCCTAACCCTAACCCTAACCCTAACCCTAACCCTAACCCTAACCCTAACCCTAACCCTAACCCTAACCCTAACCCTAACCCTAACCCTAACCCTAACCCTAACCCTAACCCTAACCCTAACCCTAACCCTAACCCTAACCCTAACCCTAACCCTAACCCTAACCCTAACCCTAACCCTAACCCTAACCCTAACCCTAACCCTAACCCTAACCCTAACCCTAACCCTAACCCTAACCCTAACCCTAACCCTAACCCTAACCCTAACCCTAACCCTAACCCTAACCCTAACCCTAACCCTAACCCTAACCCTAACCCTAACCCTAACCCTAACCCTAACCCTAACCCTAACCCTAACCCTAACCCTAACCCTAACCCTAACCCTAACCCTAACCCTAACCCTAACCCTAACCCTAACCCTAACCCTAACCCTAACCCTAACCCTAACCCTAACCCTAACCCTAACCCTAACCCTAACCCTAACCCTAACCCTAACCCTAACCCTAACCCTAACCCTAACCCTAACCCTAACCCTAACCCTAACCCTAACCCTAACCCTAACCCTAACCCTAACCCTAACCCTAACCCTAACCCTAACCCTAACCCTAACCCTAACCCTAACCCTAACCCTAACCCTAACCCTAACCCTAACCCTAACCCTAACCCTAACCCTAACCCTAACCCTAACCCTAACCCTAACCCTAACCCTAACCCTAACCCTAACCCTAACCCTAACCCTAACCCTAACCCTAACCCTAACCCTAACCCTAACCCTAACCCTAACCCTAACCCTAACCCTAACCCTAACCCTAACCCTAACCCTAACCCTAACCCTAACCCTAACCCTAACCCTAACCCTAACCCTAACCCTAACCCTAACCCTAACCCTAACCCTAACCCTAACCCTAACCCTAACCCTAACCCTAACCCTAACCCTAACCCTAACCCTAACCCTAACCCTAACCCTAACCCTAACCCTAACCCTAACCCTAACCCTAACCCTAACCCTAACCCTAACCCTAACCCTAACCCTAACCCTAACCCTAACCCTAACCCTAACCCTAACCCTAACCCTAACCCTAACCCTAACCCTAACCCTAACCCTAACCCTAACCCTAACCCTAACCCTAACCCTAACCCTAACCCTAACCCTAACCCTAACCCTAACCCTAACCCTAACCCTAACCCTAACCCTAACCCTAACCCTAACCCTAACCCTAACCCTAACCCTAACCCTAACCCTAACCCTAACCCTAACCCTAACCCTAACCCTAACCCTAACCCTAACCCTAACCCTAACCCTAACCCTAACCCTAACCCTAACCCTAACCCTAACCCTAACCCTAACCCTAACCCTAACCCTAACCCTAACCCTAACCCTAACCCTAACCCTAACCCTAACCCTAACCCTAACCCTAACCCTAACCCTAACCCTAACCCTAACCCTAACCCTAACCCTAACCCTAACCCTAACCCTAACCCTAACCCTAACCCTAACCCTAACCCTAACCCTAACCCTAACCCTAACCCTAACCCTAACCCTAACCCTAACCCTAACCCTAACCCTAACCCTAACCCTAACCCTAACCCTAACCCTAACCCTAACCCTAACCCTAACCCTAACCCTAACCCTAACCCTAACCCTAACCCTAACCCTAACCCTAACCCTAACCCTAACCCTAACCCTAACCCTAACCCTAACCCTAACCCTAACCCTAACCCTAACCCTAACCCTAACCCTAACCCTAACCCTAACCCTAACCCTAACCCTAACCCTAACCCTAACCCTAACCCTAACCCTAACCCTAACCCTAACCCTAACCCTAACCCTAACCCTAACCCTAACCCTAACCCTAACCCTAACCCTAACCCTAACCCTAACCCTAACCCTAACCCTAACCCTAACCCTAACCCTAACCCTAACCCTAACCCTAACCCTAACCCTAACCCTAACCCTAACCCTAACCCTAACCCTAACCCTAACCCTAACCCTAACCCTAACCCTAACCCTAACCCTAACCCTAACCCTAACCCTAACCCTAACCCCTAACCCTAACCCTAACCCTAACCCTAACCCTAACCCTAACCCTAACCCTAACCCTAACCCTAACCCTAACCCTAACCCCTAACCCTAACCCTAACCCTAACCCTAACCCTAACCCTAACCCTAACCCTAACCCTAACCCTAACCCTAACCCTAACCCTAACCCTAACCCTAACCCTAACCCTAACCCTAACCCTAACCCTAACCCTAACCCTAACCCTAACCCTAACCCTAACCCTAACCCTAACCCTACCCTAACCCTAACCCTAACCCTAACCCTAACCCTAACCCTAACCCTAACCCTAACCCTAACCCTAACCCTAACCCTAACCCTAACCCTAACCCTAACCCTAACCCTAACCCTAACCCTAACCCTACCCTAACCCTAACCCTATTCATGTGAGCACTGTTGATTTGAGCCATTGTTTGAGTCCTCTGACAAAAAAATTACTGTTGCTCTTTAGTTGAATGCCACTGGGCAGAGAGATCCAAAGGTTGGCACACCTTTGCAGAGAAAGCAGATTGGCAATGCTTGTGTGACTGCCCTACGAGAGCTCTGACGGCTTATTCAGTTGTGACACATGATTATTTACACATTTAAAAAACATTTAAAGATTACTAAAAATATTCTCATCATCTTACATCAATCTATATTCATTGCTTCATGTACACACTGTTAAAACTCGATCTAAATCAACCATCTGTTGCATCCATTATTGCATTATGATCTTTATCTCAACATATTTGCTCCCCCCGCCAATAAAGCAGATTCTGATTCTTTGTTTTTCCTTCTATCTTATTTAATCATCATAACTTCTAAATGTGTGGCTTCTTTCATCGTTATGTTTTCATGTCTTCACTTTGAATCACCTCTAAGTTTTCAATAGGGTTGCAGTACTTCTTCTGGCCACATGATGTCACTCTCCTCTTTCCTGTTTTGGTCTATTTAATTCATGTTCTTTGGCTGCAGCTGAATGTCGGTCAGTAAGGCATGAGGGCGGGTACCTCTTCAGCCAATGATGCACAGCTCTGGCCCAGCATCGTCCGCCCTCATTGGTCACACCCCCTGAGCACAGGCTCCTGATTGGATGATGGTTGTTACTGGGTGGTGCGGGGAGAGGGAGAGTGGTCGGGGCTCTGGTTGTATAACAGATGATGTCAGAGTCTGGCTGTCGTCGAGCAGAAACTTCATATAGGGGACAATTGATGTTTATATAAATCTGAATGAAGTGTAAGTGTGAGTTATTAATCTTATTATTATCTCAGGGTGAGTTCTTTGTATTCTAATTATTACTCTGAGTTTATTTTTATGAAAGCTTAAAGACAATAATATAAATATTATCTTAGTGAGGTTTTTATCTGAAAGTCAGGAATTAAACGTCAATACTTTTAATAAGGACCTCAGTAACACTTAAATAACTTTAAAGATTTTATTTTTGGGCTTTTTGTGCCTTTAATGGAGAGACAGGACAGTGGATAGAGTTGGAAATCAGGGAGAGAGAGAGTGGGGAATGACATGCGGGAAAGGAGCCACAGGTGGGATTCGAACCTTGGCTGCCCGCTTGAAGGAGAGATGCCTCCATACATGGGGTGAGCGCGCACAGACCACTGCGCCACCAGCACCCCACATTTAAATAACTTTAAATCACTATTTATATTGTTATCATTACACTTTAATGAAGGAAACATGGGTCCAGCCTCAGAGACACTCCAACATTCTCAGGTTTCCATCTCAAGCATTCATCGCTCACAGAAAGTGCATGTAGCTCACTCACCCTCTTTAGCACACTGCTAAAAAAAAGTGTTTTTGTGTGACAGAAGCTTGAGAGTTGCTTTAGGGTTGCTTTAGGGCTAACCCTAACCCTAACCCTAGGAAGAGTGAGTCCCTACTGAAAGACCCCCTACTGTCTCATGAAACATGAGACATAGCTGCAGTGTAAACCTGCAGGGAGCTAGCTGCTCTACCTGAATCCAGGAGGAACCAAACGAAGAGGAGCACTGTAGCCACCGTGCAGGTGACAGGCTCCAGTTCCCTATCCTGGCACCTAGAATACAACAACTTCCATTTATGCCGGAAACTAGTGCATGTGGACGGTACCCTGGCATTATCGATCGCCTCTAGGACAGTATGTCATGCTCAACAGAAAGTTTTTGAACACGCCCTTCTGCGGCTCACAGAAATGGAAAAGGCCTTTAAGATCACCCTGTGAGAAATAATAGTGGAAACTTTGTGGTAAACAATTATATTTTATCGTGGGAAAAAGAGACCTTCTCCCGAGCACAGGAACGTGACGGGTTCTGGTGCACACAGTGAGCACCTGGAACAAATGTCAGAATCGTAGTCCAGTGGCACAGAAAACACTAAAAAACCAACACTTTTATTTCATGGTACATTTTATTATAAAAGCCATTTTCTTCAGCATTGCTTATAGGCAAATGTTCAGAAATTGGATTATTGGAATATAAGCTGTTATTATTAAGAATAACATTTAACATGAGGTATTTTCTTACTGGCTACACTATGGGCCAAATCAAGCTATCAAAAAACAGCACTGTTTCCTCAACAAATGTTTATTAAATAATAATAAAACGTGTAAAGCAAAGATAGTAGGTAGTCTCACAGTGAGGAATACTGTCCACTGACATTTTTAAAATATCAATAACTCATACTGTCAATAAATGCAGATTGGAATACATGTAACATTCATATAGATATCAATATATGTACAATATTTACAGACAAATTATCAGAAGTTAGAGCTAATAATAGAAGCACAATACAGAGGCTTTGGCAAAATATGAGAAGAGTGCATACATTTAGCTAAACGTGACATTTACACATGTAGTAAACATGATTATACACGGATAGAGAGAGAGTACAAAAACAAGCAAAGATTTAATTAAAAAATCCAGTGCAATGTCAGGTTTTTCTTTTATTGTCCGTGGATGAATAGCAGCCTGTCGCCTCCTCCGGTGAGTTTGTGGTTGTGGGAATAAAATGTCCTGAGCAGGGCGGGAAACTCACTCTGTGCTCCGCCGCCAGCGTCCAGCTCCGTCTACAAAACTTCACCCTCATCACAGCAATACTCTGATTCTAACAAATACCTCTAAATACCTGAAGAACTGTGGAATGACTACTAGTTTTATTTTTTATGTATTTGTAGACAATCAAAGCAGAAAAACAACAGACAGGCTGCAACGGAAGAACTTTTAAACTGTTGTTTAAAAAAAATTAAATATGGAATGAAGCGTGATTTGGTATTTTATTCTGAGTTTTAACCTTTTTCAATTAGGCCACTTCTAACACTAACCTCCACAAAAAGCTTAAACATGAAACTCAAAAAGCTGGTCCTGCATCAAACACAAACAAATGTAAACAATTAAAATAATCGAGGTGTTAAAATGTAAACAGACTGAGTGACACCTCAATGCTAATGGCGGCTGTAAACTTAAAGGAAGCTAACGGTTAAATAATAAATCAGTTTGGGTTAGATTTAGTTCAGTTAGTCGTCATCCTCAGAGTCTGAGTACAGAACACTTCAGAGATCCTGAACCTTTTCATCTAGCGCCACCAGCTGGTCAAAAATACAACTTCAAATCAAGAAACTAATAAAACCCTCTTCCCAGGCTACATGCTAACATTAGCATGTTAAGAATGCTAACCATACAAATACATAAATATCATTTAAATCTAAATTTGCATGCTAGCTTTTAGCATCCTAACAAGCTAATACAACAACACTTTCAAAATAAAAGTTATCTTGTAAAAATACTAATTGTTAGCCTGATTTTAGGATCAAATTAGCATGTTAGCATTGAATTTTAGTTAATGTGCATGTTGATATTTAAAACATGGGGTAACAATATTATTATGCTAGCATGCTAATGGAAGCCAAGTTAATGAAAAAAAAGGTGTAATATTACAAAAAATATTATTTTTTAATGTGGAGACGTTATTCCCTTTAACTTGAGTCACGAAGCTGGAGATGTTTTCATCAATTTAGATCAGGTGTTTATTATCATGATTATTTTTTTATTGATAGAAAACGTTAGACATTTAGCGTTAAGTATTTTACAAGCATGTCGTCTGTAAACAACAATATCACGCTAACATGCTAATGACAGCAGGCAACCATCTGAAAGAAAGTCTGTGTAAGGAGCTAACTGTTAGCTTGTTCTTTAATGTTTGAAAATCATTATCATGCTAACATGCTAAGTTAGAATTTGACTCAGAAGAGCTGAAAGCTAAAACGGCTGAAAACAATTTCCCACGAATGGGTAATGAGTCTGTCGCACCTGTTTCATAAGAGGCGGCCATCTTTGATGGCGTTTGTTAATCAGAGTTTGCTGTGTTTTTATGACCCTGTTGTTAATGTAAACGTAGCTGGAGCTCGGTGAGCATTTAACACAGAGCCTGACATGTTCCTCCTGATGTGGAGCTGTTCGGAAAAAAACAGTTCAACCTGTGCGGGCCCCGGCCCCGCCGGCGAGCCCTGGCCTAGCTACCTGAGTCTGTTAGTTTGCCGTGGAGACAAGCATGCCAACAGGAAGAGCAGGGCCTCTGTTTTGGCCCTTGGGAAGAGCCACTTTGTTGAGGTCTCGGGTTTCGGTGGGCCACGACGTCGCCCTCTTGGTGGTCATGTGCCTACGGGCGTGTTTGGTCAGGTGGTCACTGCGCATGAAGCGGCGGTCGCACACATTGCAGACAAACTTCTTCTCCCCGGTGTGCGTCCGGCGGTGGCGGGAGAGCTCGTCAGAACGGGCAAACTTTTTGTCACAGCCCTCCCAGTGACAGCTGAACGGCTTTTCACCTGCAGAAGAACAAGATGAAGGAGAGAGAATGACTCTGAATGAGTTTATGGTTTGATTCCCTCAATCAGTACGGATACTGGTTGTTACAGCAGTTAGTGATGCAGAACACACAGGATCATCGAATATATAATAGAATTATTCACACCGTCTTAAATCACTTCAAGACTTATTTAAACTAATGTGATCAAGTCACGTTCAAACCTGGGACTACAGCAGTTCCTCTAAGTGCCCCCAGGGGTTGTGAGAAGCTCTGATGTGTTGCGTTTGGTTAATACGGAAGCTCTAAGTGGACACGTCTGTCCAGATTTTACAAGACACCTGCAGCCTTTAAGGGTTAAATACATACATCCAAACATTTGATCTCGTTTTCTTGTGATAACCAGAACATTTCCGTTGTTTTCTTCAGATCTCCACTAATCAATCTCATTATCTCAGGGTACCAACACTTTGTTTCCAGGATAGAAAATAACTCGCCATCACAGAAATTCACCAGCGCTGTCATCCTGGGAAAATAAGATGAATGAGTCGAGATCTCAAGAAAAAAAAGAAGGAATAACTGGTTATGACCTGAAAATGGATAAAATAAACCGTTTGGATGTAGTATATCCGCTGGGGGCTTCCGTAGGGTCGTACAAAGTGAAACAGAAAATGAGGTGTGATGTTTCCAAAGACGGTCCTACCTGTGTGTGTGCGCAGGTGAGCCTTCAGATGGGAGCTCTTGAAGTAGGTTTTCTTGCAGCCCGGGAAGTTGCAGACATAGTTTCGTCTGCGGGAGAAGTCAGCCTGTGAGGGGCCGCTTGCTCCAGTCGGCATGTAAACAGGGGCGGGGGCTAAGGGGAGGAGCTTGGTGTTGCCCAGAGTCATGACAGTCTGTGGACACTGCGTCGTCTGGGAGACGGGCTGCTGAGGAACCACAAACATCACGGTCCCCTGTGGCATGGCAGAGCCCACCAGCAGTGGCTGAGCGAAGCTGGAAGGAGACTGGGGCAGGATGTGCTTTGGCCCCCCCTGAGTCTGGACCTGAACAGGAGCCTGGACGAAGGCGGAGATCATTCCTGTGCGGCTGCTCACTGGGAATACCTGGCAGAGGACAGGGGAGGAGGACACTGGAGAGGAAGAGGAGGAAGACGACTGGATGATGTGAGGAGGCGATGCTGACGGGGGAAGAAAGGACGGGCTGGCACGAGACGGAGGAGGCCTGTCCTTCTCCACTGGAAGTGTCATTGGAGGCCCCGGCTTGGAGATTTCTGTGAGTGGGGAGGTGCAAGGAGGAGGTGGAGTGCTGAGGCGGTCGGCCGTGTGACGGATGACACTGGTTGCCATTGCTCTGCTGGGTTTGGCCACAGAGGTAGACTCTGTCTGAGCTGCTGAAGTCTCTGAGATGAAGGAGGGAGGAGATAAACAGGGGTGGGGGGGGAGTGATCTGGAGGCGGGGCTCATAGCGGAGGTGGTGGTGAGGACAGAAGAGGTAGAGGCCTCGGCGAAGCTCGGACTGTGAGGAGGAGTCATACACTGAGAAGGGAAACAGAAAATTAGAATTAAAACAGATTCCCTTTTATGTATTTTGAAAATATTTTAACCAAACTCATGAAATGTCTGTGGATCCATTTTGCTCTTTGGGTTATTACTTGATGAATATGATGTTGCTTCTACTCATTTCCAATCCTTGAGGGGACATGACTTTTTTATTACTTCTGTATCTTACCAGTGAGGACAGAGCGATCAGGTCTTTGGGAGTGTCGCCCGCCTCTGGTTGGAGATGTATGGAGTCACAGGAGTCGGAGGTGGGGGTGAGTGGGCGGGGCTTGTGTGCCCGTTGACCCCAGAAGCTCATGCTGACGAGTGCCTCTGCAGCCTCCAGGTCATGGTACTCGATGCACGGCTTGAGCTCCATGGTTGAGACGGGCAGGACGCCTGTACGGTCGACCTGAGGAAGACAGGAAGTCAGAGGAC
>NC_083623.1:22500-62500 GCF_963584025.1 Labrus mixtus
AGAGAGACACAGAGAGAGAGAGAGACACAGAGAGAGAGAGACACAGAGAGACACAGAGAGAGAGAGAGACAGAGAGAGACACACAGAGAGAGAGAGACAGAGAGAGACACAGAGAGAGAGAGAGACAGAGAGAGACACAGAGAGAGAGAGAGACAGAGAGAGACACAGAGAGAGAGAGAGACACAGAGAGAGAGAGACACAGAGAGAGAGAGACACAGAGAGAGAGAGAGACACAGAGAGAGAGAGACACAGAGAGAGAGAGAGACAGAGAGAGACACAGAGAGAGAGACAGAGAGAGAGAAAGAGAGGGAGAGACAGAGAGAGAGAGAGAGACAGAGAGAGACACAGAGAGAGAGAGAGACAGAGAGAGAGACAGAGAGAGACACAGAGAGACAGAGAGAGAGAGAGAGACAGAGAGAGACAGAGAGAGAGACAGAGAGAGAGACAGAGAGAGACACAGAGAGACAGAGAGAGACAGAGAGAGAGAGACAGACAGAGAGAGAGATAGAGGAGAGAGAGACAGAGAGAGACAGAGAGAGAGAGACAGAGAGAGACAGAGAGAGATAGAGGAGAGAGAGACAGAGAGAGACAGAGAGAGAGAGAGAAAGAGAGAGAGGGACAGAGAAAGAGAGAGACAGAGAGAGGGGAAGAGACTGTGGGAGGAAACTCAGACAGAGAGGGAAACTGGGACAAAAGCAGGATCTGGCAGCAGGCAGGGGTGACGTGAGTTCATTTTCATTTCAAGTTCAGCGAGGTTGTGGAATAAAAAAAGGGAAAACACACGGCGGTCTGTCCATAAGAAACCGTTTCCAGGCAGAAAACAGTCCCAGACCTGTGGAAACCAGAGAGCACAGAAAGATGCAGTCAGAGCGAAGAACCTGCAACCAAAGTCCCGGCGCTGCCACCGATCGCTGGAGTTCAATCATTCCTCTTCTCGGTCTCATTCCTCCGGCTTAACGAAGTGAAACAGTCCTTTAACGTCAGGTGTTTGGACGGGGTCATGGTCAGGTGTTTGGACAGGGTCAGGTGTTTGGACGGGGTCATGGTCAGGTGTTTGGACGGGGTCATGGTCATGTGTTTGGACAGGGTCAGGTGTTTGGACGGGGTCATGGTCAGGTGTTTGGACAGGGTCAGGTGTTTGGACGGGGTCATGGTCATGTGTTTGGACAGGGTCAGGTGTTTGGACAGGGTCAGGTGTTTGGACGGGGTCATGGTCAGGTGTTTGGACAGGGTCAGGTGTTTGGACAGGGTCAGGTGTTTGGACGGGGTCATGGTCAGGTGTTTGGACAGGGTCAGGTGTTTGGACAGGGTCATGGCCAGGTGTTTGGACAGGGTCAGGTGTTTGGACGGGGTCATGGTCAGGTGTTTGGACAGGGTCAGGTGTTTGGACAGGGTCAGGTGTTTGGACAGGGTCAGGTGTTTGGACGGGGTCATGGCCAGGTGTTTGGACAGGGTCAGGTGTTTGGACAGGGTCAGGTGTTTGGACAGGGTCAGGTGTTTGGACAGGGTCAGGTGTTTGGACGGGGTCATGGTCAGGTGTTTGGACAGGGTCAGGTGTTTGGACAGGGTCAGGTGTTTGGACAGGGTCATGGCCAGGTGTTTGGACAGGGTCAGGTGTTTGGACAGGGTCAGGTGTTTGGACAGGGTCAGGTGTTTGGACAGGGTCATGGTCAGGTGTTTGGACAGGGTCAGGTGTTTGGACAGGGTCAGGTGTTTGGACAGGGTCAGGTGTTTGGACGGGGTCATGGTCAGGTGTTTGGACAGGGTCAGGTGTTTGGACAGGGTCAGGTGTTTGGACAGGGTCATGGTCAGGTGTTTGGACAGGGTCAGGTGTTTGGACAGGGTCAGGTGTTTGGACAGGGTCATGGCCAGGTGTTTGGACAGGGTCAGGGTCATGTGTTTGGACGGGGTCAGGTGTTTGGACAGGGTCAGGTGTTTGGACAGGGTCATGGCCAGGTGTTTGGACAGGGTCAGGGTCATGTGTTTGGACGGGGTCAGGGTCAGGTGTTTGGACAGGGTCAGGTGTTTGGTCATGGCCAGGTGTTTGGACGGGGTCAGGTGTCAGGGTTACCCTAGCCGACGCCCTGTAACCTGAAAATACTTGATGTTGGTGTGTCCCTGAAGGCATCGTGAGCAGGAGAGAATGTAAACATACAAACAGGAGAACTTTAAACAAAGACAGATGTGTTCACTATGAACTCTGACGTTGAGGTCAGAAAATCAAAGAATGCAGGAGAATCCTGCACAGACTCGTTTCCTGTTTCTCAAACAGGAAGTGGTCATCCATCAGTACGAGGCCTCACTCAGGTCAGCAGACGGGTTTGTTCATTTAAAAAAGATACAAACACTTCATCTTATATTATTTTAAAATCCTGTTGGGGAAAACAAACATGAATATTTATATTATTTAATTTACAGTTAAATCATGAAGCTCGCTGTGTTTCTCTTCTTTGTGCAGAGCCAGGCTAACAGTTTCCCTTCATTTCCACTCTTTATGCTAAGCTAAGCTAACCAGCAGAGGGAGGAGAGCTTCATGTTTCTGAACTCACTGACCTCCTCCTGCAGCAGACATGTGGAGGGGGCGGAGCTTATCTGCCTGCAGCACATGCAGCCATGTTTACATACCACACACACATACACACACACACGCACACACACACACACACACACACACACACACACACAGAAACACACAGACACACAGACACACACACACAGAAACACACATTGATTGATTACATTTATTTCAGACATATCAAATAAAATCAAACATATCAAAAATACAAAACAAAATGAAAAGCACGAAAATACAATAAACAAAAAACAATGTTCAAATAATTAAAAAAAAAGAAAGTGAAAAAGAAAATGACATATATTCAATTGATATGCCTGAAAAGGAGTAGGAAGAAGTCTAAAACTTATTTAATCCTACCCCTTTTCCACAGCTCAATAATTAATATTTATTAAATTAAATTCCTGTGTTCCTTATAAGCTCTATATATACAATCTATCTATATACAATTTGCTATACTATTATTATTTATATAATTTTTTTCCTTCTTAAAGCTCTCCCTCATCCCTGTACCTTTTGAAAATCATTGCTTTGTACATGTTTTTAAACTGGATCATGTTTGGACAATGCTTTAGCTCCGTGCTCATACCATTCCACAGTTTCACACCACCAACTGAAATGCATTTAAAGTCGTGCGAACAGCTAGCATCTTAAAATTTAACTTTTCCCTCAAATTAAAACCTCCCTCTCTGTCAAAAATAAAGTTTTTGAATATTACCTGGTAGCAGTTTGTTTCTTGCTTTGAACATGATTTGTGCCACTTGATAGTCAACCAGGTCAATGAACTTTATAGTACGGGAATGTAAAAACAGGAGGTTGGTGTGATCATAATATCCTGCTTTATTGATTGTTCTTATGGCTCCTTTTTGAAGTGTGACTAGTAGTAGCAGTGAGCTTTTGTAAGTGGTCCCCCAGACCTCCACACAGTAATTTAAATAAGGTAAGATCATTGAACAGTAGAGAATATGCAATGATTTGTGATCCAGTATATGCTTTGCTTTACATAGGACTGAGATGCTACGTGACAGTTTAGATTTAACATGTTTTATGTGAGGTTTCCAGCAGAGCTTGTGGTCTATTGTCACACCTAGGAATTTATTTACATACACTCTTTCAATATTAACACCATCTATCTTAACATTTACGTCATTATTTAAATTACAATTTCCAAACAACATGATTTTTGTTTTGCTTAAATTCAATGATAATTTATTATTGTCAAACCACCTTTTTAATTTGCTCATTTCAGATGTAATTAACTCCAGAAGCTGCTACAAATCCTCTCCCGTACAAAAAAATATTTGTGTCATCTGCAAATAACACAAATTGTAGAATATTTGAGGTTTTACATATATCATTTATATAGAGAATAAAAATAATTGGGCCCAACACTGACCTCTGGGGGACACCACAAGCAATGTCCAAACAAGATGACGTGTATTCACCCAACTTCACAAACTGTTGCCTGTTATGTAGATAGCTCCTCAGCCAGTTTAATACAACCCCCCTGATACCATACCGTTCTAATTTATTAATTAATCTGTCGTGATTTATTGTATCAAATGCTTTTTTGAGATCAATAAAAACACCAGCTGCATAATTCTTTTGGTCCAGGGAATTTGTGATTTTTTTCAATTAGCTCAATGACTGCTAATGAAGTGGATCTGTTGGGTCTGAATCCATATTGGCTGTCAGTTAGTAAGTTGTGTTTATTGATAAATTTGTTTAGTCTGTCAGCAAAGAGTTTTTCTAAGATTTTTGAAAATTGAAGAAGCAGTGAAACAGGCCTGTAGTTTGTGAAGTGGTGTTTGTCTCCAGTTTTGTACAGCAGTATGACTTTTGCAATTTTCATTTTTCTTGGGAATTTACCAGTTTTAAATGATAAGTTACAGATGTGCGTTAGTGGTTTTGCAATTCCCTGAATGACCTGTTTAACTATTCTCATGTCAATGTCATTATAGTCAGTAGAAGTTTTGTTTTTACATTTATGAACAATCTCTATAATTTCACTCTCTTCCACTGCTGTTAGAAACATTGATTTTGGATTAATGTCTATGAAATCATAATTCTTGTCTTCAGATCTCACAGAAACAGGGATTTTTTTCAGCTAGTATTGGTCCAACATTTACAAAATAATTATTGAAGCCATTAACTGCATCATCCATATTATCAATAGTCATATCATTATCAATAAAGTCATGTGGATATTTAACTTGTCTAGAACCATTTTCAATAACACTATTTAATATATTCCATAAACATTTACTATTGTTTTTATTTTTTTCTAATAATTTGCTGTAATGTTCTTTCCTACTATTTCTCATAATATTAGTTAGCTTATTTTTATATTTCTTACATTTATTTTCTGCATCTTTGGTTCTAAGTTTTATGAATTCTTTATATAGTGTATTTTTCTTTTTGCAGGCATTTTGTAATCCCTTAGTTATCCATGGACCATCTGAACATTTAAATTTAATTTTGATTTCTTTTATTGGACAATGTTTATCATACAACAACTTAAATACCCCTAAGAATTTTTCATAAGCTTTGTCAATGTTTTTTTCTTTATATAATATTTCCCAATTTTGATTTATTAATTCATTTTTTAAAGCGTTCATTGACTCTTCTGTCCGTACTCTTCTGTACTTGACTGTACTCTCCTTTTTTTGCCTCTTGTAGTCGTTATTGAAAACTATAAACACTGGCAGATGGTCACTGATGTCATTTATCATTAATCCACTTATTGTATTATTGTCTATAACGTTTGTAAATATGTTGTCAATCAATGTGGCACAGTGAGATGTAATCCTGCTGGGTCTGGTGATTTTTGGATAGAGGCTTAGACTGTACATTATATTGATAAAGTCTTCAGTTGGTTTGTGGTTATTGGGATTAAGCAGATCTATATTAAAATCCCTACAGATGAACATGACCTTTTGATTAGATATTGTGAACATTTCTTCCACCCATTCTTTGAATATATCAATATTGGAACCTTGTGCTCTATAAATACAGCTAACAATTACGTTCTTCTTTTTTTCCATGCAGATTTCAACAGTTAAACATTCTAATAAATTTCCAGTTGCAGTTGTCATTCCATCTACTACCTTGCAATTAAGGTTTTTGTCCACATACACAGCCACACCTCCTCCAGTCTTGTTCTCTCTGTTCTTGTAGTTCAGTTCATAGCCATCTAATTCAAAGTCCACACCCTTTTCAGGGTTGATCCAAGTTTCTGATATTGTAATTATGTTAAATGGTTGTGCAAATTGACGTAAATATTCCTTAATGTTGTGGAAATTTGCATACAGACTTCTACTGTTAAAATGAATGATTGATAGTTTCTGATCTGCCTTAATGGTCTTATTGTACTGTTCATCTGTGTAATAGCCGCAGTTGTCATTGATGTTTAAGAAGAAATTATTTTCCGGGTCGATATTGTATTCCATGTCTTGTAAATTGTGCTCCATGTATTCAAATGTTTTCAGTTCCAGATTCTCATTATCAGCAATCATTTGGGTTATAGGTATAATGTCTCCAGATGTAGATGAATGATTTCCTTTAGAGTGTGTCATGATTGTATAGGTTTTTTACTCACTTGTGTTTCCAGTTCGGCCTCATTGGAACTTGTCCAGCTCCGCAATGTCTCTGATCACCATCACTTTGGCCTCCTCCGGTGTTCCGTTCAGCTTCATGAAGATTTTGCAGTTGGTGGTCCACGTGGATTGTATTTTATTTTGTTTCTTGATGAATCGTGCTTGCCTGGCTATATCTACATTTCGTTTTGTTAAGTGTTCATTGATGTAGACGTCTGTCCCCTTCAGCTACCTGCCTTGTTTCAGTAGTGCAATTTTGTGTTTACGGTTCACAAACCTCATTATTATGGCCGGTTTGTCGGTGTTGTTTTTGCGGGGCAGAGGATGACAAGCCTCGATGGTGTCAAAGTCGATTCCCTTTGACTGTAGGAATACTGCCACTTGTTGCTCCGCGGACTCTGAGACTGCCTCTGGTTCGCCGTCACTGCCCGTGCATACGACCAGGGTTTTATTTTGAGCCCCGACATAATAATATCGTTCATTCTGGTGTATTGCTCCAGGTCGGCCACTCTGCTCTCCAGGAACACGATCTTCTTGTCCTTCTCCTCTTTCTCCAGCCTCAGCGCCTTAACCTCGGCCACCAGGTCCAGGATGGATTTCTGCTGCAGCCTGACAGCGGTAATCTCTCCCGAGAGAAAGTCCAGCGACTTCTTAATGTCGTCGACTTCCTCCATCGCCGGTTGTTTTTTCGGTGGCATGGTGACTCTGGCTTGTTGCCAGCCGGCTTTGTCCACGTGCAAGCTAACCAAAGAGTGCCTTGGCCTGGCCTGGTGGAGCTGTCTGCTGGTTAATCCTGGGCACACACACACTACAGTTTTTTCCAATTGCTAACACACTAAAATGACATGCATAGCACAATTATTTAAACTGACACACAGAGAGCAAAACCTCTTCTCAAGTCTCCAAAAGTCTAAACACATTTTCTGCTTTACAAACATTTTGCACTTTTTAAATGCACTGAACACGATTCTCTGCATGAGACACAACAATCTGACATAAAGTCACATGTTTGCCATTTCAAAACACTGCCATTCAAAATGACACGACATGAGCCACCTGGCCAAACACCTCAATGGTTAATTGTTATCACTTCAATCAGGAAGTAAGCACTATGAAAAGACCACAAGTGAGCAACAACAAGGGAAGAGGTTGCAGAGAGAGGAAGAGTGAGAAGGAGGGTGAGAATGAGAGGGGGAGGAAGAGTGTGAGGGAGGGGTAGAGCTGGTAGAGGAAGAGTGAGAGGTAGGGGTAGAGCTGGTAGAGGAAGAGTGAGAGGTAGGGGTAGAGATGGTAGAGGAAGAGTGAGAGGTAGAGCTGGTAGAGGAAGAGTGAGAGGTAGAGCTGGTAGAGGAAGAGTGTGAGGTAGAGCTGGTAGAGGAAGAGTGAGAGGGAGGGGTAGAGCTGGTAGAGGAAGAGTGAGAGGTAGGGGTAGAGCTGGTAGAGGAAGAGTGAGAAGTAAGGGTAGAGATGGTAGAGGAAGAGTGAGAGGTAGAGCTGGTAGAGGAAGAGTGAGAGGTAGAGCTGGTAGAGGAAGAGTGTGAGGTAGAGCTGGTAGAGGAAGAGTAAGAGGGAGGGGTAGAGCTGGCAGAGGAAGAGTTAGAGGTAGGGGTAGAGCTGGTAGAGGAAGAGTGAGAGGTAGGGGTAGAGCTGGTAGAGGAAGAGTGAGAAGTAAGGGTAGAGATGGTAGAGGAAGAGTGTGAGGTAGAGCTGGTAGAGGAAGAGTGTGAGGTAGAGCTGGTAGAGGAAGAGTGAGAGGGAGGGGTAGAGATGGTAGAGGAAGAGTGAGAGGTAGAGCTGGTAGAGGAAGAGTGAGAGGTAGGGGTAGAGCTGGCAGAGGAAGAGTTAGAGGTAGGGGTAGAGCTGGTAGAGGAAGAGTGAGAGGGAGGGGTAGAGCTGGCAGAGGAAGAGTTAGAGGTAGGGGTAGAGCTGGTGGAGGAAGAGTGAGAGGGAGGGGTAGAGCTGGTAGAGGAAGAGTGAGAGGTAGGGGTAGAGCTGGTAGAGGAAGAGTGAGAGGTAGGGGTAGAGCTGGTAGAGGAAGAGTGAGAGGTAGGGGTAGAGCTGGTAGAGGAAGAGTGAGAGGTAGGGGTAGAGCTGGTAGAGGAAGAGTTAGAGGTAGGGGTAGAGCTGGTAGAGGAAGAGTGTGAGGGAGGGGTAGAGCTGGTAGAGGAAGAGTGAGAGGTAGGGGTAGAGCTGGTAGAGGAAGAGTTAGAGGTAGGGGTAGAGCTGGTAGAGGAAGAGTGAGAGGTAGGGGTAGAGCTGGTAGAGGAAGAGTGTGAGGTAGAGGTAGAGCTGGTAGAGGAAGAGTGAGAGGTAGAGGTAGAGCTGGTAGAGGAAGAGTGAGAGGTAGAGCTGGTAGAGGAAGAGTGTGAGGTAGGGGTAGAGCTGGTAGAGGAAGAGTGAGAAGTAGGGGTAGAGCTGGTAGAGGAAGAGTTAGAGGTAGGGGTAGAGCTGGTAGAGGAAGAGTGTGAGGTAGGGGTAGAGCTGGTAGAGGAAGAGTGAGAGGTAGGGGTAGAGCTGGTAGAGGAAGAGTTAGAGGTAGGGGTAGAGCTGGTAGAGGAAGAGTTAGAGGTAGGGGTAGAGCTGGTAGAGGAAGAGTGAGAGGTAGGGGTAGAGCTGGTAGAGGAAGAGTGTGAGGTAGAGGTAGAGCTGGTAGAGGAAGAGTGAGAGGTAGAGCTGGTAGAGGAAGAGTGTGAAGTAGGGGTAGAGCTGGTAGAGGAAGAGTGAGAGGTAGGGGTAGAGCTGGTAGAGGAAGAGTTAGAGGTAGGGGTAGAGCTGGTAGAGGAAGAGTTAGAGGTAGGGGTAGAGCTGGTAGAGGAAGAGTGAGAGGTAGGGGTAGAGCTGGTAGAGGAAGAGTGAGAGGTAGGGGTAGAGCTGGTAGAGGAAGAGTTAGAGGTAGGGGTAGAGCTGGTAGAGGAAGAGTGTGAGGTAGGGGTAGAGCTGGTAGAGGAAGAGTTAGAGGTAGGGGTAGAGCTGGTAGAGGAAGAGTGAGAGGTAGGGGTAGAGCTGGTAGAGGAAGAGTGAGAGGTAGGGGTAGAGCTGGTAGAGGAAGAGTGAGAGGTAGGGGTAGAGCTGGTAGAGGAAGAGTGAGAGGTAGGGGTAGAGCTGGTAGAGGAAGAGTGAGAGGTAGGGGTAGAGCTGGTAGAGGAAGAGTGAGAGGTAGGGGTAGAGCTGGTAGAGGAGTTCATGGCCAAAGAAGAAAACAACTTTCAAATGAAATCAGAGCAACCTTAGTTGATCATGTCATCATGGGCTGACAATGTGAGAGGCTGGACAGAGTGCAGTCCAACTTGAGTCGTTTTACTCTACTGGTATATGTAGCACCGACTTGTTTGGTGAAAAATAAAAAAATAAATGTTTCAACAGCGTGTGTGTGTATCTGCAAATATTTCTGTGCATGTGAACAATCTGAAGAAGTTTCTACAATTCGAACTATTTTAGTATTATGGTAAAGCATATTAAAGATGAGAGTGCTTTTCATTATGCCCAACAGTGTGTAGATGGTTAGACAAAAATCTGGTAATATGAATGAAGTGTGTGCCATTTGGTGCAAACGTTTGATTTTGATAATGTTATATGTAGTTTTGGTTGCAGTGCTTCATTTTGCAGGATATTTGAGGTATTTTGCAGTTTGGGTGTGTGGTTTTGTGAATTGTGTTAAGTATTTTGATAAAACCAGCCTAGTTTTCAAAATTGTGTTTTAGCAATTGGAAAAAAATGTAATTTGATTAATGAATTAACATTGTTACGCTCTAAATATGAAAGAAAGTCTGTTACAGACCTGAAAGCAGCTCAAGTGGTGATTCAGTGTGTACAGAAAACGTTTCCTGTCAGACAGTAAAAAGAAAAGATCAGATTAACGTTCAGACTCTCTCTGCCGTCTGCTGCAGGGTCCTCTGGTCACCTGTAGGGGTGCAGGGTCCTCAGGTCACCTGTAGGGGTGCAGGGTCCTCTGGTCACCTGTAGGGGTGCAGGGTCCTCAGGTCACCTGTAGGGGTGCAGGGTCCTCAGGTCACCTGTAGGGGTGCAGGGTCCTCAGGTCACCTGTAGGGGTGCAGGGTCCTCAGGTCACCTGTAGGGGTCGCTCAGCTGGAGTGGAGTTTCAACATTAAATATATAAATAAACAGAGTGACAGTCACACAGGCGCTAATCACTCTGTTTGTTACACCAGCTTTTGACCTCAAGTTTTCCTCTCAGGTAGGATGGCGTGCTCTGGCGACCTGTAGGCTCTTGAATGTGTTCACCTTGGGCTCTGTGTTCTCATCATGCAGGAAAGTGGTTTATTGAAGCTTTATTGAACCAACCTGATTCACTGAAGCTTCAGTGTTTATCCAGCTCTGCATGGGTCTGTAAACCTTTCTGTGTTCTAACCTCTCTCCATTTTTCAAAAGCATCTCCAATATTGATCCTAGTTTGAGCACGTTTCTGCTCGTGGAGCTTATTAGAAACATGCAGAGGCTTTTTAGGTCGGGTACAATCACTTCTATCTGAACCACTTCTCTTGCCCGCTTCCATCGCAGCAACACCTGTTGACCTGATAACTGCTCTCATATCTGACAAACAGAGGGGCGTCCAAAACGGCCGTGTGGGGGCGTGTCTTAAAAGCGCCTACCTTCTCTGGTCCAAACAAATCCAGAGCATTCAGGAGCAGAATCTAAAGTTAGAAGGAGGACATACTGACTGCTGCATTGTTGTCAGAGAAGCCAGCACTTCAACATGTTTCCTTAATGATCAGATAGTAAGATACCTTTATCATCTCACTGACTGGACCTTTAAAAGGTTCAGCTGTTCTTTAATCAAATGTTAGTTCATTTCAAAGAGTTCTATAGTTTCATAATCAGACTCTCTGCTGCAGTGTCCTCAGGTCACCTCTCACACTAAACTAAACATATGAAGACAGAATGAAGTAGAATAGATACAAACAGTTGTTTTTAATATCACTTTCTTCAGTATATCACAGAAGAGGACAAACATTGAGATCTCAGACAGGAACGTTTCTCGATCTAACACGGTGCTTCGGAGGGCGCCACACCCACTTCTCCATTGTTGTTCTGTGTTTATATGAAAGGGTTCTTCAGGTCTGTCATGGGACTCTCTTTGTTCTCTCGGCTGTGTCCTCAGTTCACCTCCAGGGGTCAGTGTGGGGAACTTTTCTTTGTCATCTCTGAGAGAAATGTTGAAACTTGAAATGAACTCTGTCAGATATCAAACATGAAACAGGGAATTCAAATCGACTCTCTTCATAATTTATTTAATGACTGCATGTATGTTAATGATCCTCATTTACAACAACTTACCAAGAAACAGCTTCAGTGACATTAACATGTCAGGTGTGTAAATATTCTTCTTCTGTTCTTTCTACGAGTGTGTCACTTTTTTAAACCAGAAATAAAGAGCTTTAATCATTAAAAATGTGAATCTCTGAGCTGCTGCAGTGTCCTGATTTCACCTCTCGTGGTCATTTAAGGTCAAATGTTGTTTCCAAAGAAATAAAGTGACAGGTTTGATTATTATATATATATATATATTATATATTATTATTATGATGTCCGTCCCTTCAGATCAGATTCTCACTCTCACAGTTGTGGTTGTTTTTTTATTGGTGGTGGCGGGCATGTTTGTCCCTTGTTATAGTCTGCCACTGTTGGTAACTAGGCAACTTCAGAGCGTTGTGCATGTTGCCATGGCGATACTATAGATGGAGAGAGAGAGAGAGCATTTACCTCCTGTCACCCCAGCATCGTGCTGCGTTCACATACGGCTGGTTGATTCCAACATCCACAGGGATTATTTTTTATCTGTGTCCTCAGATGACTCCGTACAGCCGGCTTCACCTCACCTGGCTTTCCTCTCCGCCCCCCGCCTGGCTTCACCTCGCTTGGCTTTACATCCCCCCCCCCCCCCCCAAAGATTTCTGCCTTTTAATAAGGCAGTTTTTTCTTACCACTGTAACTTTTGCTGCTTTGCTAAATTGCTCATGATGGATAGACCAGATCTTTATAACATAACAATAAGTAAGGTCTTTTACCTGCTTTATGTAACATAACAATGAGTAAGGTCTTTTACCTGCTTTATATAACATAACAATGAGTAAGGTCTTTTACCTGCTTTATATAACATAACAATGAGTAAGGTCTTTTACCTGCTTTATATAACATAACAATGAGTAAGGTCTTTTACCTGCTTTATATAACATAACAATGAGTAAGGTCTTTTACCTGCTTTATGTAACATAACAATAAGTAAGGTCTTTTACCTGCTTTATGTAACATAACAATGAGTAAGGTCTTTTACCTGCTTTATGTAACATAACAATGAGTAAGGTCTTTTACCTGCTTTATGTAACATAACAATGAGTAAGGTCTTTTACCTGCTTTTTGTAACATAACAATGAGTAAGGTCTTTTACCTGCTTTATGTAACATAACAATGAGTAAGGTCTTTTACCTGCTTTATGTAACATAACAATGAGTAAGGTCTTTTACCTGCTTTATGTAACATAACAATGAGTAAGGTCTTTTACCTGCTTTATGTAACATAACAATGAGTAAGGTCTTTTACCTGCTTTTTGTAACATAACAATGAGTAAGGTCTTTTACCTGCTTTATGTAACATAACAATGAGTAAGGTCTTTTACCTGCTTTTTGTAACATGACAATAAGTAAGGTCTTTTACCTGCTTTATGTAACATGACAATGAGTAAGGTCTTTTACTTGCTTTTTGTAACATAACAATGAGTAAGGTCTTTTTACCTGCTCTTTTGTAACATAACAATGAGTAAGGTATTTTACCTGCTTTTTGTAAAGTGTCTCGAGATAACACTTGTTATGAGTTGACGCTGTACAAATAAAAATTGATTGATTGATTGATTGATTGATTGATTGATTGATTGATAACCCAGACTCTCATCAGCCCCACAGTCAGTAAAACATCAAAGTAAATGAATGCTGAACTGTTCTTTATGTGTTACATTAACGCCCACTGGACTTTAAAAATGTATCTTCCTTACATGCACTCTGAGTAGTTATACACACTAAGAGGTTTCCTCATAGTCGACTGCACAGCTCCTACATTACACCTTTTGTACATTTTGTGTTTTTTGTATTTTATATTTTATATTTTACATTTTTAAATTCTATTTTATATATTGTAATATCTTCTTATACTGTATTATTTAAGTTGTTTCTAGTTCTGCTTTATTTCCTTGTTAATTGTTTAGCACCAATACACCAAGTCAAATTCCTTGTATGTGTAAATGTACCTGGCAATAAAACCCGATTCTGATTCTGATGGTATCACAGCATATTATAATTATTTACATTAAATATGAAGAGGTACAAACAAGTCACCTTGCCCGGAAGAGGGAAACTGGGGCACCTCCTGGAGTCAGACCCGGGAGGAAGCTTGAAGGCGAGTGGTTGTCTGGTAGCCAGGTTTGACTCTATGGGGTCCAGTTGTGTTCAGCTCAAAATAACTACATGGACCTGCAGCCCTGCAGGGGGTCCTGGGTGTACTAATCGCAGATTGATTCTCAGGATGTTAAACGTCACCTCTCTGGCGAGGAAGGCGCCGTAGCTGGAGCTCTACAAGCTAGATATATTTGGGCTCACTTCAACGCACAGCACCTCCTGGAGAGTTGCTGGGCCCTCTGGTTTTCTGGAGTTGCTCAGGCTGAGAAGTGCAGGGCGAGTGTAGGGCTGTGATCAGCAGGGATGGACAACTGCTGACCTGGACAGGGGATATTGTTGGGAAGTGAACAGAATACTCCTGAACCCCACAAACACGTCCTCTGAAGGGAGATCCAGAGGAAACCTACCACTAAACTTGGCAGAGGTCACTGAGGCAGATAGAAAGATCCTCAGTGCCAAGGTGCTAGGTGTAGATGAGATTCGCCCAGAGATGCTAAAGGCTCTAGGGATTGTTGGGCTGTCATGCCACTCTGGGACAGTGCTTGTGGAGTGGTAGACCGGGGGCTATTCCCATTTTTCAAAAGGGGGACCAGAGGGTTTGCTCCAATTATCGGGGTATCACACTTCTCAACCTCCCGGGGAAAGTCTACTGTAGAGTGCTGGAAACTGCGACCCATTGTTGAACCTCAGAAACAGGAGGAACTATGCAGATTTCATCCTGGCCTTGGGACAGTGGACCAGCTCTTTGCCCTCGTAGGGCTTCTTGGGGGGCATGAGAGTTTGCCCATCCAGTCTACATGTTTTGTGGACTTTAAGAAGGCTTACAACCGTGTCCCTCAGGGGTCATGTGGGGGGTACTGTGGGAATATAAATTCAGCATCAACCAAAAGCTCATTCAGATGGCGGCGCGCACAGACGCAGTGAACCAGAGCCAGTGACACAGTGTATCGAGTTTTAAATTCCTGGATGTGCACATTGCTGAGGACCTGACCTGGAGCTTGAACAGGACCATCATTAAGAGAGCCCAGCAGAGACTGTTCTTTCTGAGGACTCTGAGATGCAACAGGCTTCCCCAGAAACTGTTGATCAGCTTTTACCGCTGCACAATCGAGAGTATCCTGACCTATTGTTTCACTGTATGTTACTCCAGCTGCACTGCTGCTGAGAAAAAAGATCTGCAGCGGGTTGTGAGGACGGCTGAGAGGATTGTTGGTTCCCTTCTCCCAAACCTGAACGACATCCACTCAAGCCGTCTCCTCACACACATCTCACTAAACCCCTCTTCACCACCCTCCCCTCAGGTAGACTGAGAACCCCCCAACACACACACAAACAGGCTGCGGAACAGCTTCTTCCCCAGAGCTGTGGACACACTACAAACACACACACAGATAGAACTCACAACCAGACTATAATAATGGACTCTGTGAAATAACTTTTGTGTTTTAACTCCCTACATTTTAATTTATAGAGTACTTATTACATTATTTTTACAAAAGTTTACGGGTATGAATGTGTATGTGGGTATAGGTGAGATGTGCTTGGATTGTGTTTGTGTGTGTGTATGTGTGCTGGTGTATGTGTACTTACAAACAGGACTGCTTCAACTGAGTTTCATTGTATTTCATGCAATGACAATAAAGATTGTCTAATATGGGGTCCTGGGCCGTTGCTATGACCCAAGTCAGACACATTCCTGGTGCGCTGGCCTTTGCCGGGGTTGCCCCTTTTCACCAATTCTGTTTGTACAGAATGGACAGGATTTGGAGGAGGAGTTCCAGTTTAGGAACTTCAAAATCTCATCTCTTCTTTTGGCAGATGACATGGTTTTGTTTGCTTCCTCATGCTGGTACCTTAAGCAGGGATTGGGGCATTTTGCAGCTGAGTGCGAAGCGGCTGGATGGGGGTCAGCACCTCCAAGTTCGAGGCCATGGTACTCTGCCGGAAAACAGTGGATTGCTCCCTCTGGGTGGGGAGTGAGTCTTTGCCCCGAGCGAAGGAGTCTAAGTACTTTGGGGTCTTGTTCTCGAATGAGGGAATATTGGATCATGAGAAAGACAGGCGAATTGGCTCAGTGGCGGAAATAATGCGGGCATGAGATCCCAGATACGGAGGGAGTCTGGGCTCACCTTAGGAGTAGAGTAGCTGCTCCTTCGCATCAAATGAGTAGTAGAAAGAATGGTTCAGACATCTGATTAGGGTCCACCAGGACGCCTCCCTTTGGAAGTTTTCTGGGCATATCCAACTTGGAGGAGAGACCCAGAGTTCACTGGAGGGATTATATATCCTGTCTAGCCTGAGAACGCCTCAAACAACACCCCTGTCCTTCACACCTTCCAGCCCCCCTTTGTATTTTTTCCCTCCCCCACCCAACCCCTCATAGTGAACTCTTTGGACTCTGGTCCCGCACCACAGGAATGCACTTCCCCCTATGAGGTGAATTGCTCCATCCCCGCCCTGACGCTAACAACTGGCCAGGTTAAGAGACAGCTGGAGAAACTACACCTTAGCAAGGCTCCAGGCCCGGACGGCATCAGCCCAAGGGTTCTGAAGACCTGTGCCAGCCAGCTGTCTGAGATTCTGCAACACCTTTTCAACCTGAGTCTGAGCCAGGAGAGGATACCGGTGCTGTGGAAAACGTCCTGCTTGGTCCCGGTCCCAAAGAAGACGACACCATCTGATCTCAAGGACTATCGACCAGTGGCTCTCACATCTCATGTGATGAAAGTGTTGGAGAGGCTCGTCTTGACCCACCTCAGGCCGCAGGTGAAACCATTCCTTGACCCTCTACAATTTGCCTACCAGCCACACCTGGGAGTGGACGATGCCATCATCTACCTGCTGCAGCGTGCTCACTCACATCTGGAGGGAAACGGCTGCACTGTGAGAATCACTTTTTTTGATTTCTCCAGTGCATTCAACACCATCCAGCCACAACTGCTGGAAGAGAAGCTGCAGTTGATGGGTGTGGACTCGTCCATCATCTCCTGGATTACTGACTACCTGACAGACAGACCACAGTTTGTCTGACTTGGCAGTGTTCAGTCTGGAATGGTGGAGAGTAGTACAGGAGCTCCACAGGGGACTGTGCTGTCTCCTTTCCTTTTCACCTTGTACACCTCTGACTTTCAGTACAACTCCAGGTCATGCCACTTGCGGAAGTTTTCTGGTGACTCTGCGGTGGTGGGGTGTATAAGTGATGGGCAAGAGGGGGAGTACAGAGAGCTGGTGGATAACTTTGTGGAGTGGACAGGAAGAAATCACCTGATTTCGAACATGGATAAGACCAGGGAGATGGTGATCGACTTCAGAAGGAAGAGGACAGAGCCACCACCGCTGTGCATCCTGGGAGAGGATGTGTCTGTGGTGGAGGAGTACAAGTACCTGGGTGTCAACATAGACAACAAACTGAACTGGAAGGCCAACACTCAGACTGCGTACAAGAAGGGGATGAGCCGACTCTACTTTCTGAGGAAGCTGAGATCCTTCAACGTGTGCAGCAAGATGTTGGAGATCTTCTATCAGTCTGTTGTGGCCAGTGCACTGTTCTCTGCTGTGGTCTGCTGGGGGAGCAGCATTGGAGCTGGTGAATCAAAGAGACTGGACAAACTCATTAAGAAGGCCTGCTCTGTGATAGGCTGCAAGCTGGACTCTTATGTAGTGGTGACAGAGAGGAGGACTCTGAACAAACTGTTATCCATTATGGATAATCCTGATCACCCTCTGCACACCCTACTGTACAAACAGCGGAGCAGCTTCTCCAACAGACTGATACAACTCTGCTGTCACAAGGACAGATACAAGAAATCTTTCTTACCGAAGGCCATAACTCTGTACAACAGCTCACCTCATGCGAGCAGAGAACTGTCATCATGATAATATCTGTCTCTCCATACTGTAATCTGTTCTGCACATGTTACATTTACAAATTATCCCTGCACTCAAGTTCACTTCATTTGTCTACTCGCCGTTATATTGTATAGTTTCTGTTGATAATATGTCTACACTCCTGCACTTTAACTTATGTCAATATTGTCCATTTACTACTCTGTTTTTGCACATTTACATTCAATCTTCCATATTTAATTTATAACCATTTACGACTCTGTTTTTGCACATTTACATTTAATCTTCCATATTTAATCTTCCATATATAATCTTCCTATTTAAGACTAGTAATGTTTAGTTAAATCCTGGTTGAATATATTCACATTCTTAGTTTTGATATTTTTAGTACTTGTTTAATTTGTAGTTAATATTATATTGTGTTTAGATTTGCTAACATTGTGTTTTTTTACTCATATTGTGTGTTTGGATAACCTGCTGCTGTAACGCCACAATTTCCCAGTTTGGGATCAATAAAGTCATTCTATTCTATTCTATTCTATTCTAAAGATAAAATGAGCTTGATATGTTTACAAACTGATGACTAACACTAAAACTTAAAAGTTTGGACATAAAGCTTCAGTTTGAAGTTTGTAACTAGCAGTTGTTCACATTGTTTCTCTGAGGAACATCATCATGTTTGTTGTTTAGTTTACTTTACGATAGTTAAAAGATGTTTCTGAGTACTCTGAAATTTTGATGTGTCTGATTTCAGACAAAGGTTTGCAGACAAAAAGAGTCTTTTTCTTTTTTCTTTATCCGTAATTGGTGAAAATTTCCCTCTTCAATTAGAACCATTCAAACATCCCATAATAGTTGGCTTAATTTATGTTCATATATTACAGATGTTCAAATACTTTTTGGACTCCAGGTGTTATAGACCAATCCAATCTGTTATTTTATGAGAGATACTGAAGCTTTGAGTAAACTCAGTCAGTTGCATCAGACATACAAATCCATCAAACGAACTCTGCAAGCCATCTGAAGAGAAACATTTCTGTATGACAACCTTTAATGTTTGCTAACACGACGTGCAGGAGTTCGTCTGCTTTGTTTGATCATTCAAATAAATCATGCAATATCAGTTGTCTTGGACTTTTGTTTATGTTGCCGTGGTAACAAACATGTATGACTGGTTTTTGTTAGAATCAAAGTTTCAAATTTGGATGTCAACATTTCCTCCACCAATGTTTTACATGAGTCTACCAACATTATGCATGTAATGAATGAACCTGCTGCTCCTGTGTCTGTGTGTCACCCCCTGCTGGTCACAGTCTGTCAGTACAGCTCTCTGCAGTTTCTTTGTCTTCATTGTTTCTGTTCAGATGCCGAACAAAAGAGAAACCAGGAGGATAAAATCCCAGAGAAGAGATAAGGTTTCTGTGATGGCTGATAGTTTTTTAATTATTTTTTTAAACTTCTCTTTATTGGGGTTTTTTATTTTTTCAAATACTGATAAAAAAAAGAAATCTTACATATGTTTATTCATACCTCAAACCAACACAAAAAACTAAATGATAATAAATAAATAAAAAGATAAGATATAAAAAACATAAGTAAAAACAAATATAATACCAAAATAATAAGATTTAAATAGTAATAATAATATAACTTGGAGGATGTCTAGTGCTCTGGATTTTACTAAATTATTATTTCTTCACAGGGTTGTTTTTGTTATAGTAGTCTATAAATGGCTGCCATATTGAGTAAAACATATTTATCCTTCCTCTCAGGGTAAATTTTATTTTTTCTAACTGCAAATGCTTCATTACATCATTCATTAAAGCTTGACAAACTGGAGGATTTTTTTGTTTCCAGTTCAGCAGAATTATTCTTCTTGCTAACAGCGTCACAAAGCATATCACATTCTTCTGGTTGTTTGATAAGGAGAGCTCCATAGCAGCTGACCCAACCCCAAACATTGCAAGAACCGGGTCTGGGTTGATATGTTTCTGGAAAATCTCAGACAAACTTTGGAATATCTTGATCCAGTAGTTGGCAATGCTTGGACAAGTCCAGAACATACCATAAAATCCGGTGTATAAGACGCACCCTGTTTTTAAGGTCTCTTTGAGAGAAAGAAATACTTTAAACTGTTTTCCTGCGTGACGATTTATATTGTGTTCAGTGATGTCTACAACGTGCAGTTTCTGTGCAGCTGTGTCGTTCTTTAGTTGTGTCTGTTTTCTCTTTGTGGAGTTTGCGCTCCTACTAGCAACAGTACGGTAGTTGAGCTCTAAGCCTGCAGGCAAAGTTGGCAGAGGCACAGACCTGCTAGCTTGCAAGTCGCTCTGCCCGACTCTGCTGGTCACTCTTTAACTTTAATATAGGAGTCTTTCAATCAAAAGTGAACTCCACAAGTTTTATTTACGGAACAATATACCACTGTTTTCTGTAAATGCATGATTATGACCTCGTGAGGGAGAAAAGATGTGGAGAAAGTCGCGCAGCCAGCCCAAGACTGCATGTCTGCAGCCTGGTCTGTGTCGCCGTCTTTTCCAGCACAGCGTGCACTCAGCTTTCAATACACAATGAATGGGGATGTGTTTTTAATCACGTCAGGTCGCAGTGATAGGGGATGCTGCATCCGCTGTAATGACAACTCGTGTTTCAGTATTTTATACTGGTATATTGGTTGCACCGGTGTGTAAGACGCAGCCAACTTTTAAGACGAAAAAATAGGTATTAAAAGTGCGTCTTATACACCGGATTTTACGTTACTGTTAGTGAGGCTGGTACCTGTCCACAACGATCACAGAGTGGGTTTACAGCAGGGAACATTTTCGAAAGTTGAACTTTGATAGATGAAGCCTGTGTAAAATTTTGAATTGTATCAGTCCATGTCTGGATTAACCCTAACACATACAGATGAAGAGTGCACACCATCCTGAGCCTTTGTCCATTGGTTTCCTGAGATTTCCACTTCAAGGTCCTCCTGCCAAGACCCTTTTTTTAATGGATCAGGTAGGAGCACTGAGTTCATGATACATTCGTGGGGCTGATCCAGGAAGGACGGGAACCTTTCCTTAACAAAACTTCGGATTTGCAAATATTTGAAGAAGTTTCTATTATGCATGCTGAATTTGTCCTGTAACTGTATATCTTATCAGTAAACAGATCTTGTATGGATTGTATTCCTTCCAGGTGCCATTGGTTAAATGTAGAATCTAAAAGTGACGGAGTGAATGTATGATTGTTACTAAGTGGAATGTGTACTGAACATTCTTTCCAATGAAAGTGTTTCTTTATCTGGGTCCAGATTTTCACTGAATGGGAAACAACTGGATTGGAGGAGGTAATGCCGAATATATCAGAGTTTTTAGTGAAGTGGGGTGATGGCTGTTAGTTTTTGGTCTTCATATTTAAAACACGTCGACTTCTCTCAACCAACTAAAGACAAAGAACCAAATGGTCTGACTGAGCAACAGCTTAATGAACTTTTGATCATCAGAGGTTTCAATCATCAATCTCTCCTAAATATTCATGTAAGGTCAATAAGCGTGCACTCACACTTGGTATGGTACAACTTTGCCTAATTGTGAGTGCGCACTAAGATGATTGTAAGCAGTCAACGTTGAAAACTTTGCAGAGTGTCTGTCAATGCAACAATAGAAAAACACGTTTATTTAATGTTCTGAAAACACAAAAAGTTTTCCACTGAAGGTTTGTTGTCATCTCGTTTCTCGTGCTCTCTGTGGTTTCCTGGGGCGAGCTCTGGTCCTGGTCTCAGCTCTTGAACTGGTCTCAGCTCTGGTCCTGGTCTTCCTCCTAAGAGGTGATTTGTCGCTGAAGACTCGTCTCTCCACGCTCTGCACCTCGTCGTACAGGTATCCCGGCGTCACGTCCAGAAGGAAGCTGAAGAGCTTCAGCAGCCAGATGAACGTCTGCGACAGCGTCGGCTCCACCTCCAAGTAATGACTCCTACAGTTCCTGTACAGAAGAAAAGAAGGGCTCTCGTTGGTCTTAAAGTCTGCAGCAGGTAAACAGACTGTAACGTCTGTTAGCAGGTAAACAGACTGTAACGTCTGCAGCAGATAAACAGGCTGTAACGTCTGCAGGTAAACAGACTTTAACGTCTGCAGGTAAACAGACTGTAACGTCTGCAGGTAAACAGACTGTAACGTCTGACGCAGGTAAACAGACTTTAACATCTGCAGCAGGTAAACAGACTGTAACGTCTGTTAACAGGTAAACAGACTGTAACGTCTGCAGGTAAACAGACTGTAACGTCTGTTAACAGGTAAACAGACTGTAACGTCTGTTAGCGGGTAAACATACTGTAACGTCTGTTAGCGGGTAAACAGACTGTAACGTCTGTTAGCGGGTAAACAGACTGTAACGTCTGTTAGCGGGTAAACAGACTGTAACGTCTGTTAGCGGGTAAACAGACTGTAACGTCTGTTAGCGGGTAAACATACGGTAACGTCTGCGGGTAAACATACGGTAACGTCTGTTAGCGGGTAAACATACGGTAACGTCTGCAGGTAAACATACTGTAACGTCTGTTAGCGGGTAAACAGACTGTAACGTCTGTTAGCGGGTAAACAGACTGTAACGTCTGTTAGCGGGTAAACATACGGTAACGTCTGCGGGTAAACATACGGTAACGTCTGTTAGCGGGTAAACATACGGTAACGTCTGTTAGCGGGTAAACATACTGTAACGTCTGTTAGCAGGTAAACAGACTGTAACGTCTGTTAGCAGGTAAACAGACTGTAACGTCTGCAGCAGGTAAACAGGCTGTAACGTCTGCAGGTAAACAGACTTTAACGTCTGCAGGTAAACAGACTGTAACGTCTGCAGGTAAACAGACTGTAACGTCTGACGCAGGTAAACAGACTTTAACATCTGCAGCAGGTAAACAGACTGTAACGTCTGCAGGTAAACAGACTGTAACGTCTGTTAACAGGTAAACAGACTGTAACGTCTGTTAGCGGGTAAACATACTGTAACGTCTGTTAGCGGGTAAACAGACTGTAACGTCTGTTAGCGGGTAAACAGACTGTAACGTCTGTTAGCGGGTAAACAGACTGTAACGTCTGTTAGCGGGTAAACAGACTGTAACGTCTGTTAGCGGGTAAACATACGGTAACGTCTGCGGGTAAACATACGGTAACGTCTGTTAGCGGGTAAACATACGGTAACGTCTGCAGGTAAACATACTGTAACGTCTGTTAGCGGGTAAACAGACTGTAACGTCTGTTAGCGGGTAAACAGACTGTAACGTCTGTTAGCGGGTAAACATACGGTAACGTCTGCGGGTAAACATACGGTAACGTCTGTTAGCGGGTAAACATACGGTAACGTCTGTTAGCGGGTAAACATACTGTAACGTCTGTTAGCAGGTAAACAGACTGTAACGTCTGCAGCAGGTAAACAGACTTTAACATCTGCAGCAGGTAAACAGACTGTAACGTCTGCAGGTAAACAGACTGTAACGTCTGTTAACAGGTAAACAGACTGTAACGTCTGTTAGCAGGTAAACATACTGTAACGTCTGTTAGCGGGTAAACAGACTGTAACGTCTGTTAGCGGGTAAACAGACTGTAACGTCTGTTAGCGGGTAAACAGACTGTAACGTCTGTTAGCGGGTAAACATACGGTAACGTCTGCGGGTAAACATACGGTAACGTCTGTTAGCGGGTAAACATACGGTAACGTCTGCAGGTAAACATACTGTAACGTCTGTTAGCGGGTAAACAGACTGTAACGTCTGTTAGCGGGTAAACAGACTGTAACGTCTGTTAGCGGGTAAACATACGGTAACGTCTGCGGGTAAACATACGGTAACGTCTGTTAGCGGGTAAACATACGGTAACGTCTGTTAGCGGGTAAACATACTGTAACGTCTGTTAGCAGGTAAACAGACTGTAACGTCTGCAGCAGGTAAACAGACTTTAACATCTGCAGCAGGTAAACAGACTGTAACGTCTGCAGGTAAACAGACTGTAACGTCTGTTAACAGGTAAACAGACTGTAACGTCTGTTAGCAGGTAAACATACTGTAACGTCTGTTAGCGGGTAAACAGACTGTAACGTCTGTTAGCGGGTAAACAGACTGTAACGTCTGTTAGCGGGTAAACAGACTGTAACGTCTGTTAGCGGGTAAACAGACTGTAACGTCTGTTAGCGGGTAAACATACGGTAACGTCTGCGGGTAAACATACGGTAACGTCTGTTAGCGGGTAAACATACGGTAACGTCTGCAGGTAAACAGACTGTAACGTCTGTTAGCGGGTAAACATACTGTAACGTCTGTTAGCGGGTAAACATACTGTAATGTCTGTTAGCGGGTAAACATACTGTAACGTCTGTTAGCGGGTAAACATACGGTAACGTCTGCGGGTAAACATACGGTAACGTCTGTTAGCGGGTAAACATACGGTAACGTCTGTTAGCGGGTAAACATACTGTAACGTCTGTTAGCGGGTAAACATACTGTAACGTCTGTTAGCGGGTAAACATACTGTAACGTCTGTTAGCGGGTAAACAGACTGTAACGTCTGTTAGCGGGTAAACATACTGTAACGTCTGTTAGCGGGTAAACATACTGTAACGTCTGCAGGTAAACAGACTGTAACGTCTGTTAACGGGTAAACAGACTGTAACTTCTGTTAACGGGTAAACAGACTGTAACGTCTGTTAGCGGGTAAACATACTGTAACGTCTGCAGGTAAACAGACTGTAACGTATGTTAGCAGGTAAACAGACTGTAATGTCTGTTAACAGGTAAACATACTGTAACGTCTGCAGGTAAACAGACTGTAGCGTCTGTTAACGGGTAAACAGACTGTAACTTCTGTTAACGGGTAAACAGACTAACGTCTGCAGCAGGTAAACAGACTGTAACGTCTGCAGCAGGTAAACAGACTGTAATGTCTGCAGGTAAACATACTGTAACGTCTGCAGCGGGTAAACAGACTGTAACGTCTGTTAACAGGTAAACAGACTGTAACGTCTGCAGCAGGTAAACAGACTGTAACGTCTGCAGCAGGTAAACAGACTGTAACGTCTGCAGGTAAACAGACTGTAACGTCTGCAGCAGGTAAACAGACTGTAACGTCTGCAGCAGGTAAACAGACTGTAACATCTGTTAACAGGTAAACAGACTGTAACGTCTGTTAACAGGTAAACAGACTGTAACGTCTGCAGGTAAACAGACTGTAACGTCTGTTAACAGGTAAACAGACTGTAACGTCTGCAGGTAAACAGACTGTAACGTCTGCAGCAGGTAAACAGACTGTAACGTCTGTTAGCAGGTAAACAGACTGTAACGTCTACAGGTAAACAGACTGTAACGTCTTCAGCGGGTAAACAGACTGTAACGTCTGTTAGCAGGTAAACAGACTGTAACGTCTGTTAGCAGGTAAACATACTGTAACGTCTGCAGGTAAACAGACTGTAACGTCTGCAGCAGGTAAACAGACTGTAACGTCTGTTAACAGGTAAACAGACTGTAACGTCTGCAGGTAAACAGACTGTAACGTCTGCAGCAGGTAAACAGACTGTAACGTATGTTAGCAGGTAAACAGACTGTAACGTATGTTAGCAGGTAAACAGACTGTAACGTCTGCAGGTAAACAGACTGTAACGTCTGTTAGCAGGTAAACATACTGTAATGTCTGCAGCGGGTAAACAGACTAACGTCTGCAGCAAAACAGACTGTAACGTCTGCAGCAGGTAAACAGACTGTAACGTCTGCAGCAGGTAAACAGACTGTAACGTCTGCAGCAGGTAAACAGACTGTAACGTCTGCAGGTAAACAGACTGTAACGTCTGTTAACAGGTAAACAGACTGTAACGTCTGCAGGTAAACAGACTGTAACGTCTACAGGTAAACAGACTGTAACGTCTGCTGCGGGTAAACAGGCTGTAACGTCTGCAGCAGGTAAACAGGCTGTAACGTCTGCTGCGGGTAAACAGGCTGTAACGTCTGCTGCGGGTAAACAGGCTGTAACGTCTGCAGCGGGTAAACAGGCTGTAACGTCTGCAGCGGGTAAACAGGCTGTAACGTCTGCAGCGGGTAAACAGGCTGTAATGTCTGCTGCGGGTAAACAGGCTGTAACGTCTGCAGCGGGTAAACAGGCTGTAATGTCTGCTGCGGGTAAACAGGCTGTAATGTCTGCTGCGGGTAAACAGGCTGTAACGTCTGCTGCGGGTAAACAGGCTGTAACGTCTGCAGCGGGTAAACAGGCTGTAATGTCTGCAGGTAAACAGACTGTAACGTCTGTTAACAGGTAAACAGACTGTAACGTCTGTTAGCGGGTAAACATACTGTAACGTCTGTTAGCGGGTAAACAGACTGTAACGTCTGTTAGCGGGTAAACATACGGTAACGTCTGCGGGTAAACATACGGTAACGTCTGTTAGCGGGTAAACATACGGTAACGTCTGCAGGTAAACAGACTGTAACGTCTGTTAGCGGGTAAACATACTGTAACGTCTGTTAGCGGGTAAACAGACTGTAACGTCTGTTAGCGGGTAAACAGACTGTAACGTCTGTTAGCGGGTAAACATACGGTAACGTCTGCGGGTAAACATACGGTAACGTCTGTTAGCGGGTAAACATACGGTAACGTCTGTTAGCGGGTAAACATACTGTAACGTCTGTTAGCGGGTAAACATACTGTAACGTCTGTTAGCGGGTAAACAGACTGTAACGTCTGTTAGCGGGTAAACATACTGTAACGTCTGTTAGCGGGTAAACATACTGTAACGTCTGTTAATGGGTAAACAGACTGTAACGTCTGTTAACGGGTAAACAGACTGTAACTTCTGTTAACGGGCAAACAGACTGTAACGTCTGTTAGCGGGTAAACATACTGTAACGTCTGCAGGTAAACAGACTGTAACGTATGTTAGCAGGTAAACAGACTGTAATGTCTGTTAACAGGTAAACATACTGTAACGTCTGCAGGTAAACAGACTGTAGCGTCTGTTAACGGGTAAACAGACTGTAACTTCTGTTAACGGGTAAACAGACTAACGTCTGCAGCAGGTAAACAGACTGTAACGTCTGCAGCAGGTAAACAGACTGTAACGTCTGCAGGTAAACATACTGTAACGTCTGTTAACAGGTAAACAGACTGTAACGTCTGTTAACAGGTAAACAGACTGTAACGTCTGTTAACAGGTAAACAGACTGTAACGTCTGCAGGTAAACAGACTGTAACGTCTGTTAACAGGTAAACAGACTGTAACGTCTGCAGGTAAACAGACTGTAACGTCTGCAGCAGGTAAACAGACTGTAACGTCTGTTAGCAGGTAAACAGACTGTAACGTCTACAGGTAAACAGACTGTAACGTCTTCAGCGGGTAAACAGACTGTAACGTCTGTTAGCAGGTAAACAGACTGTAACGTCTGTTAGCAGGTAAACATACTGTAACGTCTGCAGGTAAACAGACTGTAACGTCTGCAGCAGGTAAACAGACTGTAACGTCTGTTAACAGGTAAACAGACTGTAACGTCTGCAGGTAAACAGACTGTAACGTCTGCAGGTAAACAGACTGTAACGTCTGCAGCAGGTAAACAGACTGTAACGTCTGTTAACAGGTAAACAGACTGTAACGTCTGTTAACAGGTAAACAGACTGTAACGTCTGTTAACAGGTAAACAGACTGTAACGTCTGCAGGTAAACAGACTGTAACGTCTGCAGGTAAACAGACTGTAACGTCTGCAGCAGGTAAACAGACTGTAACGTATGTTAGCAGGTAAACAGACTGTAACGTATGTTAGCAGGTAAACAGACTGTAACGTCTGCAGGTAAACAGACTGTAACGTCTGTTAGCAGGTAAACATACTGTAATGTCTGCAGCGGGTAAACAGACTAACGTCTGCAGCAAAACAGACTGTAACGTCTGCAGCAGGTAAACAGACTGTAACGTCTGCAGCAGGTAAACAGACTGTAACGTCTGCAGGTAAACAGACTGTAACGTCTGTTAACAGGTAAACAGACTGTAACGTCTGCAGGTAAACAGACTGTAACGTCTACAGGTAAACAGACTGTAACGTCTGCTGCGGGTAAACAGGCTGTAACGTCTGCAGCGGGTAAACAGGCTGTAACGTCTGCTGCGGGTAAACAGGCTGTAACGTCTGCTGCGGGTAAACAGGCTGTAACGTCTGCTGCGGGTAAACAGGCTGTAACGTCTGCAGCGGGTAAACAGGCTGTAACGTCTGCAGCGGGTAAACAGGCTGTAATGTCTGCTGCGGGTAAACAGGCTGTAACGTCTGCAGCGGGTAAACAGGCTGTAATGTCTGCTGCGGGTAAACAGGCTGTAACGTCTGCAGCGGGTAAACAGGCTGTAATGTCTGCTGCGGGTAAACAGGCTGTAACGTCTGGTAGCAGGTAATGTGACTCATCTGAACTTTTAAACATGCAAAACCTAAACTTTGTAAACTTTAGGGTCCCTTATGTAGTTTTTTTTCCTCGTCCCTTCACAGCCGACCTACCTGCTGATGCAGGGTTTCAGTGCTGGATGCCAGTATGTCAGGTTAGATGGGGTCAGCACGTCATTCTTCAGGGTTACAGCTCCACCCAGTTTCATGTGGTGCATGCTGGGACCATCAGCTCCGTCTTTGCCCCCCCAATAGAACCTGAAGCTGGACGGACTGACTGGCTCTGCAGCTGTTGGGCGAGAGGAGAGCTTCTCGAAACAGAGCTGCAGCTGCTCGGCTATCCCTGCACACACAAACACAAACTCTGAGCCCATTTTCAACAGCGTCACGTTTAGTTTTTCTGCCTGAAGGAAGTTTTTGAATTCAAAGATTAGAGTTTGTTACGTGAAACAATACAAGGTATCATCAACACATGTTGACGTGTCATTCACAGACTTCTTCTCTAACTCAGATTCTTACGTCTCTTTTTGGTCATGACGTATTTCTCCTTCCTGTTCATGTGGAGAGGTTTCTGTGACCTCCACTGTTTCCTGTCAAGAGACACAGAAAATAAAAGCCTGTAAATATAAGTGATGGACTTTGTTGAAACAACAGTTTAGAAGAAGCTTTCCTGAAGAGTTTAAGGTCTCAAGTCTTCTTCAACACGATGTTCTTTTAGTCAAATGTGTTCCTGTTTAGGACACACTAACACGAGGAAAGCCCCACCGTGCCTGACCACGTTTGACCCCAAAGTCCAGGTGGTTTGACTGGAGTGAGTGTAGCGTACCGCACTCAAGCACGCTACACTTCCTCTGCCCTGGCGCTTTAGCAAAGTACGGCTGCTCATGCACAAGCCAAGTAACTAACGTGGACATGACGTATAATCCATCTCCGCCTCCCAATCTGTCAACAAAGTAAATACCTGAAGAGGTATGACATCACAGTTATTTTTAAGTTTCTGTGCCTTTATTGGAGAGATAGGACAGTGGATAGAGTTGGAAATAAGGGAGAGAGAGAGTGGGGAAAGACATGCTGATTTTAAAATGACATCTTTAAAAGACAGGTGTGCAGGAGAGGAAGTCATCCCTTAACCCGACAGGAGTGTAGGACTCGTGCTGTTCATACTTTAGTATCTACAGTCGGTGTCTCACCTGGCGAGGTCTCGGTCTCTCCTGTCCTGAGCTCGGATCAGAGCGGCCTGCAGAAGTCTGAACCACCTCCTCAGGCTGAACACGCTTCCTGTCAAACAACTCAAACGTTATTTAACCGTTAAGAAACACGGATGGATAGACCCATCCTCAGAACGAGAGTATTCTTCAACTTCTGTCATTTTTATTTTTCTTCAGAGGATTTTCAAATAAGAGCTTGTTTTTAAACAATGATCAAATGTGAATTGAAAGTTATGTCTTAAAGGCTGAATGTGCAACATATCACATTTAAATGTAGAAATCAAGTATCTCCTCTGAAAATAACTCTGTGAGTCATGACTGTCTACAATGGGTGTAACACCCGAGTCCCACTGTCTGTGATGTTTTCAGAGTCCTATCTTCACTTTGTTATATCATATAACATACTGTACTCACTGCATAACTGTGTTTCTAGATCACGCTCAATTCAGGTAAATTTACATGCAGTGTGAAGATACACGCATAATAAAGATCGCTAGCATTAGCATGCTAACACAACAATGCAGCGCCAGTTGTTTTGGTTTCATGCTGGTGCTCAAGGGCGACATCTGCTGGATCAAAAAGTTGCATAGTCTTCCTTTAAAGAGATAATAACAGGTTTAATATTTATTCACCAGCTCACCTGAGTCGTCTTGATCGCCCGCCTCGTTTGATAAATCCCTGAAATACACAAATAAAACACCTTCACAAACAAACTTTGCTAACCCTAACCCATGTTGTTAAAAACTTAATTGAAACTGTCTGAAAAACATGATGTCCTTTCTTATTCGTCTCTGACAAACGGCCAATCAGAAACGTTCCCTGAATGTAATTAAATCATGCCGTGTTCCAACATTGACGAACTTACTGATGTCGTCAGCTGTTATGTTTCTTTTTGTGTGGTTAATGTAATACCTGTGAGGTTGTATTGTTACGGCAACACTGTCCCTGATAGGTTGTATGGCATGGCTGTCAAGCTAATAAGGGGGGCGGGCCTTCCTGCCTGGTTGAATGGCCAATGACTGGGCAGCCACCGTCTTGATTATCTGCTGGTAGGGAAACCTCAGTGTAATCATAGGTGCCCAACAAAGCAGTCTCACTGACCTCTACAACAAACATGTTCAGCAAAAGGCAAAAACCATGACATCAGTCAGTGCTCACCCCCTTCACTCTGAGTTTCAGTTACTCCCATCGGGTTTTAGATTTCCCTCTTAAATCCAACAGATACAAATACTCTTTTGTCCCCAGTGCCATTTCCCTCCTTAATTCAGGTCAGTTATGAAGGCTGATCTTATTGTGTTTTTGTATGATTTGTATCCGACTGTGTTGTAAGAAGCACTTTTGATTCTTATCCCTGATGTATACTAACAGTGAGCTGCTTATATTTATTTTGATGAAAGCTGCTATGAGTCAATGATCTTGGTTGTTTCTCGGGGATGCTGTATTTAGTGCCTCTTGTATTTTCACTCTGTGTACTTTTGTCCTTTGTCTTTTTACTGTGTGCAAAACCAATCGCCCTCCAGGAACAAATCAAGTTGAAATCCTCGTAATCATTGGTCGACTCAATTTTGATTGGAGGATCAGATCAGATTTACCACTCCGTGTGGTCGTCCAGGCCAAAGACCAGCTTCATGGTGACGATGACCAAGGCCGCGGTCTGCACGTCGTACCGTGGCAGGACGGAGCGAGATGAAGGGTCCAAAGTGTGGAGTGTTTGATCTGCCATGTCAGCACGCTCCAACAGCCTGCAGAGCCACGGGTGAAGATCATCTGAGAGGAGATAAATAATAATCAATATCATCCAAACGTCAAAGAGTCAGCTCACAATGTCTAACATTCATGAGTGCTGTTACCAGGCAGATTAGCATCCGTCAGGTAGCGCAGGCTGAGCAGGGCGGGGTGTAGCAGACTCTGACGGCTGATTGGAGGAAAAGCAGGAAGTTTGAGCAACAGAATGAGCTTAAGAGCTTCCTGATGCACCACCCGGTGAGACGGGATGCTCTGAAGAGGAAAACAAATGTATGTCAAACAAACAGCATCAGACAGGAGACCTGAACAGAGAATCAAGAAGTGACTTATATCTGACCTCCACTCTGAAGATCAGCGAGTCTTTGCCTTCCAGCTTCATCTCTTCAGGAAGTTCCTCGTGAGCGTTGACGTATGGGACGTGACCTTCCTTCACCAACCTGAAACCAAACACAGCCAACGGTTCCAGGACCTTCAAAGACTTTGCAGGACCAAAATGGAGAGGTTCAATACCACAAAACCTGAGAAGGTGTGTTTAGTTACCTGAGCAGGTGTGTGTGTGTTTAGTTACCTGAGCAGGTGTGTGTGTCTTTAGTTACCTGAGCAGGTGTGTGTGTGTGTGTTTAGTTACCTGAGCAGGAGTGTGTGTTTAGTTACCTGAGCAGGTGTTGTGTGTGTTTAGTTACCTGAGCAGGTGTGTGTGTGTTTAGTTACCTGAGCAGGTGTGTGTGTGTTTAGTTACCTGAGCAGGTGTGTGTGTGTGTGTGTTTAGTTACCTGAGCAGGTGTTGTGTGTGTTTAGTTAACTGAGCAGGTGTGTGTGTGTGTGTTTAGTTACCTGAGCAGGTGGGTGTGTGTGTATTTAGTTACCTGAACAGGAGTGTGTGTTTAGTTACCTGAGCAGGTGTTGTGTGTGTTTAGTTACCTGAGCAGGTGTGTGTGTGTTTAGTTACCTGAGCAGGTGTGTGTGTGTGTGTGTGTTTAGTTACCTGAGCAGGTGTGTGTGTGTGTTTAGTTAACTGAGCAGGTGTGTGTGTGTGTGTTTAGTTACCTGAGCAGGTGGGTGTGTGTGTATTTAGTTACCTGAACAGGTGTGTGTGTGTGTTTAGTTACCTGAGCAGGTGTGTTTAGTTACCTGAGCAGGTGTGTGTGTTTAGTTACCTGAGCAGGTGTGTTTAGTTACCTGAGCAGGTGTGTGTGTGTGTGTGTTTAGTTACCTGAGCAGGTGTGTTTTGTTACCTGAGCAGGTGTGTGTGTGTGTGTGTGTGTGTGTTTAGTTACCTGAGCAGGTGTGTTTAGTTACCTGAGCAGGTGTGTGTAGTTACCTGAGCAGGTGTGTTTAGTTACCTGAGCAGGTGTGTGTGTGTTTAGTTACCTGAGCAGGTGTGTTTAGTTACCTGAGCAGGTGTGTGTGTGTTTAGTTACCTGAGCAGGTGTGTTTAGTTACCTGAGCAGGTGTGTGTGTGTTTAGTTACCTGAGCAGGTGTGTTTAGTTACCTGAGCAGGTGTGTGTAGTTACCTGAGCAGGTGTGTGTAGTTACCTGAGCAGGTGTGTGTGTGTGTGTGTGTGTGTGTGTTTAGTTACCTGAGCAGGTGTGTGTAGTTACCTGAGCAGGTGTGTGTAGTTACCTGAGCAGGTGTGTGTGTGTGTGTGTGTGTGTGTTTAGTTACCTGAGCAGGTGTGTTTAGTTACCTGAGCAGGTGTGTGTAGTTACCTGAGCAGGTGTGTGTGTGTTTAGTTACCTGAGCAGGTGTGTGTGTGTTTAGTTACCTGAGCAGGTGTGTGTGTGTGTTTAGTTACCTGAGCAGGTGTGTGTGTGTATGTTTAGTTACCTGAGCAGGTGTGTGTGTGTATGTGTTTAGTTACCTGAGCAGGTCGCTGAGCATTAGTGGTTCACGGCTCCAGGTGAGGGCGATGTGGATAAGGGCCAGAGTCTTCTTCATGCTCATCAGACCGCAGCCTCGCCTCAGCTGCGTCGACAAGTAGGAGGTGGCGTCCACCGAGCCCGAACACACCGACCAATCACTGTGGCTCTCTGAGCAGGTGAGGGAAAAAATAACAAACTCTGTTAATCAAACTTTAGTTTTATGTCATATAAACATGAGTACTTGTGCTGGGATATGGTACTCAATGCTGGTTTAGGATAAACTGGTAATTGATTTATTTGTCTTTTGGAAATGATTAGCTTTATTTTCACAGAGGATGATTGGTTGATCAACGTGGTTTGATTGTACCTGCGTTTGATCTGGCGGTGCTGGGCAGGTTCATCTCTCCGTCCGTTTCACTCGTTGTCATGTAGGGCGACTCGGCGCCACTTTCTGAGTCCGAGCCCGGGCATTTCTGACAGCAGAAGAGAGTTCAGCAATATTTAAAATCTGAATCCTATAAAACATCTTCAAATAAAGCGTTAAAACTCGCTCTTTTGGTGATCGTATTGTTGATTGAATCATCAAAGGTTCAGACTCCGTTGCTTCATCAGCATCCTCCACCACCACCACCAACACCATCACCACCACAACCACCAACACCACAACAACCCCCAACTCCACAACAACCCCCAACACCACCACAACCACCAACACCACCACTATCACCACCACAACCACCAACACCACCTCCATCACCACCACAACCCCCAACACCACCACAACCCCCAACACCACCTCCATCACCACCACAACCCCCAACACCACCTCTATCACCACCACAACCACCAACACCACCACAACCCCCAACACCACCTCTATCACCACCACAACCACCAACACCACCTCCACCTCCATCACCACCTCCATCACCACCACAACCCCCAACACCACCACAACCCCCAACACCACCTCCATCACCACCACAACCACCAACACCACCACAACCCCCAACACCACCTCTATCACCACCACAACCACCAACACCACCTCCACCTCCATCACCACCTCCATCACCACCACAACCCCCAACACCACCACAACCCCCAACACCACCTCCATCACCACCACAACCACCAACACCACCACAACCCCCAACACCACCTCTATCACCACCACAACCACCAACACCACAACAACCCCCAACTCCACAACAACCCCCAACACCATCACTACCACTACCACCAACACCACTACCACCATCACAACCACCAACACCACCATAACAACCACCAACACCATCACTACCACCAACACCACTACCACCATCACAACCAACATCAACAACACCACCACTACCACCATCACAACCACCAACACCACTACCACCATCACAACCACCAACACCATCACAACCAACATCAAGAACACCACTACCACCATCACAACCACCAACACCATCACAACCACCACCAACATCAACACCACTACCACCACCAACATCAACACCACGACCATCACAACAACAACTAACACCATAACAACCACCAACACAATGACAATCACCATCGCAGCAACAACTAACACCATCACAACCACCAACACCATCACAACCACCAACACAATGACAATCACCATCACAACAACAACTAACACCATCACAACCACCAACACCATCACAACCACCAACACAATGACAATCACCATCACAACAACAACTAACACCATCACAACCACCAACACAATGACAATCACCATCGCAACAACAACTAACACCATCACAACCACCAACACCATCACAACCACCAAGACAATGACAATCACCATCACAACAACAACTAACACCATCACAACCACCAACACAATGACAATCACCATCACAACAACAACTAACACCATAACAACCCCCATCACCACCTCCATCACCACCACAACCACCAACACCACAACAACCCCCAACTCCACAACAACCCCCCAACACCACCTCTATCACCACCACAACCACTACTATCACCACCACAACCACCTCTATCACCACCAACACCACCACTATCACCACAACAACCACCAACACAACCACAACCACCATCACAACCACCAACACATCACAACTACCACCAACACAACCACAACAACAACCAACACCATCACAACCACCATCATAACCACCAACACCATCACAACCACCATCACAACCACCACCAACATCAACAACACCACTACCACCATCACAACCACCAACACCATCACAACCACCACCATCAACAACACCACTACCACCATCACAACCACCAACACCATCACATACCACCACCACCAACATCAACATCACCACTACCACCATCATAACCACCAACACCACTACCACCATAACAACCACCAACACCATCACTACCACCAACACCACTACCACCATCACAACCACCACCAACATCAACAACACCACCACTACCACCATCACAACCACCAACACCACTACCACCATCACAACCACCAACACCATCACAACCACCATCAACAACACCACTACCACCATCACAACCACCAACACCATCACAACCACCATCAACAACACCACTACCACCATCACAACCACCAACACCATCACAACCACCATCAACAACACCACTACCACCATCACAACCACCATCACAACCACCACCAACATCAACAACACCACTACCACCATCACAACCACCAACACCATCACAACCACCACCAACATCAACAACACCACTACCACCACCAACATCAACAACACCACTACCACCATCACAACCACCAACACCATCACAACCACCACCAACAACACCACTACCACCATCACAACCACCAACACCATCACAACCACCATCAACAACACCACGACCATCACAACAACAACTAACACCATAACAACCACCAACACAATGACAATCACCATCGCAACAACAACTAACACCATCACAACTACCAACACAATGACAACCACCAACACAATGACAATCACCATCACAACAACAACTAACACCATAACAACCACCAACACAATCACCATCGCCATCACAACAACAACAACTAACAACTATCGGGCTCCTCTCCTCTGGAACCGCCTTCCAGCCGGGGTCCGGGAGGCAGACACAGTCTGTATTTTTAAGATTAGACTTAAAACTTTCCTTTTTGATAAATCTTATAGTTAGGGCTGGTGCTGGTGTAGACCAGCTCTTAGTTATGCTGCTATAGGCTTAGACTACCGGGGGAACTGGCACCTTGAGCTCCTCTCTCTCTCTCTCTCTCTCTCTCTGCATATACAGTACATCATATTACTGCATGTATCTATCTATAAATCTCAGTCACTAACCACCTACTTTCCTGGGAGCTCTTGAGCTCTCCTAGGCTCCTCAAGATCATCGGTTGACGGCTTGCCAGAACAACCCCCACCCCACCACTACCCCCTCCCCACCGGATCGTGGGTTGGCGGCCTGCCAGAACAACCCCCCACACCCCCTCCCCTCCCCACCGGATTGCTGATGGACGGTCTACCTCCCCCCACCCCCTTGCTCTCTATCCCTCTTCCTGCATCTTATCCCATCTCTCCCCCTATCCCTTTCCAAGCCCGGCGCAGTCTAGGCCTGTGAAGACTGTTTCGTCATGAGCCGGGGATCCGGCCGAAGATTTCTGCCTTTTAATAAGGCAGTTTTTTCTTACCACTGTAACTTTTGCTGCTTTGCTAAAGTGCTCATGATGGATAGGCCGGATCTTTGTAACATAGCAATAAGTAAGGTCCTTTACCTGCTTTTTGTAACATAACAATGAGTAAGGTCTTTTACCTGCTCTTTTGTAATGTTAACAGACAATGAGTAAGGTATTTTACCTGCTTCTTGTAAAGTGTCTCGAGATAACACTTGTTATGAGTTGACGCTATACAAATAAAAGTTGATTGATTGATTGATAACACCATAACAACCACCAACACAATCACCATCGCCATCACATGACGTTTATATAAGAACATAAAAAAAGAGTTGAAAACATTTAAAAAGTAATAATATGACGTAAAAGAATCTTTTACTGACCAGTTTAAACTGGGAGCTCCACACTGGTGTGTGTGTGAAGGCCTGATCACTCTTCTGCAGGTAGAGTCTCCACAGTTCACACAGCACCTGGTCCTGAAACACACACACACACACACACACACACACACACAGGTTACACTCAGTACTGATGACTCAGGGTTTTGTCGTCAGCAGAATAAAATCAGACCTTGAATTGTGTTTGGACTCCGAGTCTCAGCAGAGCGTCGGCTTGATTCTTCAAGATGAACTGAAAACCTTCACAGACCATCCACAGCCGCCCACGCTCTACACACACACACACACACACACACACACACACACACACACACACACACACACACACACACACACACACACACACACTTAAAGTGGCGCTGTCAAACTATTTAAATTTGATTGGCATGTTTGAAATTTCAAAATAAATGAAAACAGTGAGTAGTGAAAACGGACCGCTCCTCTTGGTTCTGCTCCCTCTGCCGATGGTGGAGATCCTGGAGGATCCGGCGGTGACGGTAGGGTCCACCACCTCTCTGGTTCTCTGAAGACCAAAGGAAACGGTCACAGGATATAATATATTTATATTTATAAATCTTATACCCTTGGAAAGCCGTTTCAGTTCCCTTTTAAATGGTGCCACATTTGTAACAAATATGCATTTTTGGGATGAGCAGCAGAGCTGAGTATGTGAAAAACTTGCCAAATCTTCTCTGCCAAACAGCTTATTCTGCTGTTCACTCTTGTTTGTTGTAGTTTAGTGGATTGGATGAAGTCTGAAGAAACAAGACAGACTGGCAATTCATCAGTTTCTTCATTTAACAAACAGGAGCCTCAGTAGCATGTAGAAGAACCATACACAGCAGGGTTAGGGTTAGTGCTCCTCCTCCTCCTGCTGGTCACCAACCTGGCCCCTCCTCCTCCTGCTGGTCACACACTGCTGTGGGATGGCATCTTATTCTTCATCCAGCATTAATCACATGTCAGCCAATGTGGTTGTGTTGGTCACTCTGGCATGAACATCACGCCCAAGCTGACCCCACAAAGTGTTCAAAGGGGTAGAGGTCAGGACTGCAGGCGGGACATCCTATCCTCTCCACTCTCAGATTCTGGAGGTAGTCTCTGATAAACCCCGGTCTGTGGGGTCATCTTGGAGGATAGAGTTCTGTCTCAGACTGTGGAGATATGGGACTGCCACTGGTTGCAGAATCTCATCTCGATATCTGTCTGCATTGAGATTGACTCTGATGATGACGAGTCTCCTTTTTCCAGTGAGGGAGAACCCGCCCCACACCACCAAAAGCTGTTACCCTATTGGTGCAGCAATCAGCAGAGCGTTCTCAGCGTCACCTCCACACTGTGACCTTATGATCCAACTGCCAGAATCTGGACTCACCAGAACATAACGTTCCTCCACATGTTCAGGTTCCAGTGCACATGTTGCTGACAGCAGAACAAATGGGCCTGATGGTGAAGTCATGACAGGCCCCCTGGCAGCCCAATGAGACCAGAGATGGCATATGCAGAGAAGATTTGGCAAGTTGTTCATAGGCGCAACCCACATACTCAGCTCTGCTGCTCATCCCAGTGTCAGACAACACTGCCACCTGCTGACAGGAGAAGGTACTGCAGCTGGGGGACAACCTAAGGGATGAGTTTCATTTCTCCCTAAACAGATACAAGGACCACAGCCTCCGTACAAACAAACCACTAGGCCAAAGACGCCCTCTGGCAGGTTTCTTAGGTTTTACTCAAACTGACTAACTGTTAACCCAGAGATAGAAAGAGTTAAAACTATTTCCTGTTTACAGCACGTCGGTATGTTTCAGTTACCCGGGGGTCAGAACCCCCCCACATTGTGTCCACATCATTAAGTCCCACAGAGGGGGGGTTAGGGTTAGAGGTCATCATGTGAGGGAGTCCAACAGACCATAATAAGAGCGTAATGGTAACAGTTCATATTAATGAATAACCAGCTTCATGGGACCGTTCAGCGTGATCTCCTTTGCCAGGGTTTGTGAAGACAGATGACCACGATGACCCCCCCGCTGTGTAGCGAAGGCCTGAACCTGTTCGGATCAGCTGTTGTTGTTGTTGTTGTTTACCTCGATGACGTTGTGGCAGGACCTGCAGTAGAAACGACCCTCGTCTGATACGCCCCAAGCCACCGCTGAGCACTGGGCGCAGGGCTCCGTGTACCCGGCCTGCAGGAACACACAGAGACACAGTTGGTTTGATAAACATCTGGAAAACTCTCAACAAGAGACGAGACGTTTAAAGATTATTTTAGCTATGAAATATAGAAATATTAAATAAACCTCTCTGAACGTTCTCGGAGCAGATTGAACCAACAAGACATTTTCTTCAGGGCAGTGACCTTTGACCTTTATGAAACAGGATTTTAAACCTGCTAACCTCAGTTTGTTTATTTTATTTCTATTAAACTCACTCTTTAATTATTTTCGGCTTTTTCTTAAACTCTCGTATTTCCTTTACTCTGTGTCCTGCTGAACGATTCTCTAATTAATTACCTCTTTATTTGACTCTTTAATTATCTCTTTATTTGATTCTTTAATTACCTCTTTATTTGATTCTTTAATTATCTCTTTATTTGATTCTTTAATTACCTCTTTATTTGATTCTTTAATGATCTCTTTATTTGATTCTTTATTTGATTCTTTAATGATCTCTTTATTTGATTATTTAATTATCTCTTTAATTATCTCTTTATTTGATTCTCTAATTATCTCTTTATTTGATTCTTTAATTACCTCTTTATTTGATTCTTTAATTACCTCTTTATTTGATTCTTTAATTACCTCTATTTGATTCTCTAATTATCTCTTTATTTGATTCTCTAATTACCTCTTTAATTACGTCTTTATTTGATTCTCTAATTACCTCTTTAATTACGTCTTTATTTGATTCTCTAATTATCTCTTTATTTGATTCTTTAATTACCTCTATTTGATTCTCTAATTATCTCTTTATTTGATTCTCTAATTACGTCTTTAATTACCTCTTTATTTGATTCTCTAATTATCTCTTTATTTGATTCTTTAATTACCTCTTTATTTGATTCTCTTATTACCTCTTTATTTGATTCTCTAATTACGTCTTTAATTATCTCTTTATTTGATTCTCTAATTACGTCTTTAATTACCTCTTTATTTGATTCTCTAATTATCTCTTTATTTGATTCTTTAATTATCTCTTTATTTGATTCTCTTATTACCTCTTTATTTGATTCTCTAATTACGTCTTTAATTACCTCTTTATTTGATTCTCTAATTATCTCTTTATTTGATTCTTTAATTACCTCTTTATTTGATTCTTTAA
>NC_083623.1:67500-90000 GCF_963584025.1 Labrus mixtus
TTTAAAACACGTTTCGAGGTATCTTTATTGTGGGTGAACATTTCGCTCTTATTGTGAAGGCCGTGCGCAGTACTTCCGGCCCGATGTTAGCCGTTGGTGCTAGCTTGACTCGGCTCGGAGTCTTCCTGGTTCTGGACTGGTTGCGTCTTTTCTGCTGCTGGTTTCTAAACCAAGAGTTCAGCTGAAGCTCAGGAACTTCTCCTCGTCCTCAGAGACATTTTAAAAGTCTCACTTTGATCCAAACGGAGTTTAAACTCAGAAATCTGAAGCGACGACACTTTTAACCGAAACAAACAAACCAACATGAGACCGGAAGTCGTGTTTTTATGTGTTTTCATGGTTTTAACAGAAGCTGCTGTTTCTCCTCCATCAGAGAGTCAAGAGGAGCCTCTCGGTGAGTGTTTAATAAAACCCTTTAATGTAGCGACGCTACGGAAGCCCAAAGCGAACAAACATCATTTTATTATTTATTTATTTAAGAATCCTGATTTTTCTCGTGATGACGTATTGATGACGTATTGATGACGTCGTTATCGGAGCGTTTCGACTTAATGAGATAAATAAGTCGCTGATGTTTGTCCTCTCTGGGCTGCCGTATGACATCATCAATAAAAAGTAAATCACGTTTACGTGTTTAAGTTAATATAACGACACAGAAAAATAATCGTGACTTTAAAGGGTTAAAAGTGTTTTTACGTCATAATGACGAACACACCACGCCACATTGAACTTTTTCGTACGTTTCTTTGATATCTTGCGTGTGTTTCCCCTCAGCGGCGTCTCTCAGGTCCATGCTGGACGACTTCGATGTGCTGCCCCTCTCCAGCCTGCAGACGCACTCCGTCCGCCGCCGCGACATCCAAACTCAGACTCACGTGGAGAAGCTGCTCAGCTTCGACGCCCTGCAGAGGTCAGAGGTCACGGCTCAGGTCGCTCAGGTGGTCAAAGAGACTCCGGGAGGTAACCGTGTGTTTTTGTCTGCAGGCACTTCAGACTTTACCTGAGGACCAACGACCAGCTGTTCACCCGCGACTTCAGAGCCGTGGTCGTGGACGAGGACGGCGAGGAGCGGAGCGTCTCAGTCAACAGACACAACTACTTCACGGGACACGTCATCGGTAACGCAGAGCATGCAGAGAAACAGTCGTTTTTAAAGAGTTAAAGTTTTAACAGCAGACGGAGAATCACGCCATTCTGTTTATGTTCGACACCATTTAGAGTCGGTTTTTGTTTTTGTTTTCAGGAGAGGAAAACTCTCGAGTTCAGGCTCACATCGACGACCACGAGTTATCCGCTCACATCCTGACCGACCACGGCGAGTACAACATCGAGGTGAGACAAACATCAGCATGCTAACGTGCTAACGAGCTAACGTGAAGACATTTGTGGTGTGAAATAAGCTAACGTTAGTTTATTAGCTTCTTCTTCTTTCTGTGTGAAGCCTCTCTGGAGGTTCACGTCGGCGCCCCCTGATGGTCGCCTCCTCATCTACCGCTCAGACGACATCAGAAACCTCAGCCGACTTCACCAGCCGTCAGTCTGCGGCTACGTGACCTCTGACCCTGACCTCCACCTCTCTGACGGCTTTCAGGAAGAAGGTGAGAGACGAAACGCTTCTGTTTAGATATCCTGATGAAAATGTTGTTTAACCCGACTGTGTGTTCAGGGTCGGCGCTGAGAGCAAAGCGTCACGTCCACGACCACCTGAAGAACACGTGTCCTCTGCTGCTGGTCGCCGACCATCGCTTCTTCAAACACATGGGCCGAGAGGAGGAGAGCACCACCCTCAACTACCTGGTACGAAACATTCTTTTTATTTAAAGGTCATTTGAATGAGGGTCACCACCATGTTTGTTACCACGGAAACAAAAACAGAAGTCGATCTGTCGGCAACGTGTTCGTACCATGTGGACGGCGCCCTGTGTCTTTACTTTATCATTTCGTTCCCTCCTGGTGAAAAACGTTTCTGTACTTCTCGATCTTCTCGTTTTCAGATCGAGCTGATCGACCGCGTGGACGACATCTACAGGAACACGTCGTGGGACGAGGAGTTCTCTGGTTACGGCGTTCAGATCCAGCAGGTGAGGTGCATGATGGGATATCACTTAAAAACAGCTGTTAGGAAACGCTGACTCCCCTCCGTACTCAGATCATCATCGAGAAAAGTCCGACGGCGGTGACTGCAGGAAGAAAACATTTCAACATGAGAGGAAGTCCGGTGGAGGGACGCGACGTGTGGGACGTCAAGAAACTGCTGGAGGTAAAAACGCCCGACCTCAACGATAACGACCCCAACCTCAACGATAACAACCCGACCTCAATGACCTCAAAGATAACGACCCCGACCGAGACGATAATGACCCCGACCGAGACGACCTCAACAATAACGACCCGACCTCAATGACCTCAAGAACCGAGACGATAACGACCCCGACCTCAATGACCTCAAGAACCGAGACGATAACGACCCCGACCTCAAGAACCGAGACAATAACGACCCCGACCTCAAGGACCGAGACGATAACGACCCCGACCGAGACGATAACAACCCGACCGAGATGGCCGAGACGATAACGACCCCGACCGAGACGATAACAACCCGACCTCAACGACCGAGACGATAACGACTCCGACCTCAAGAACCGAGACGATAACGACCCCGACCTCAACGACCGAGACGATAACGACCCCGACCTCAAGAACCGAGACGATAACGACCCCGACCGAGACGATAACAACCCGACCGAGACGGCCGAGACGATAACGACCCCAACCTCAACGACCGAGACGATAACGACCCCGACCGAGACGATAACAACCCGACCGAGACGACCGAGACGATAACGACCCCGACCTCAAGGACCGAGACGATAACGACCCCGACCTCAAGAACCGAGACGATAACGACCCCGACCGAGACGACCGAGACGATAACGACCCCGACCGAGACGATAACAACCCGACCGAGATGGCCGAGACGATAACGACCCCGACCGAGACGATAACAACCCGACCTCAACGACCGAGACGATAACGACTCCGACCTCAAGAACCGAGACGATAACGACCCCGACCTCAACGACCGAGACGATAACGACCCCGACCTCAAGAACCGAGACGATAACGACCCCGACCGAGACGATAACAACCCGACCGAGACGGCCGAGACGATAACGACCCCAACCTCAACGACCGAGACGATAACGACCCCGACCGAGACGATAACAACCCGACCGAGACGACCGAGACGATAACGACCCCGACCTCAAGGACCGAGACGATAACGACCCCGACCTCAAGAACCGAGACGATAACGACCCCGACCGAGACAACCGAGACGATAACAACCCGACCGAGACGACCGAGACGATAACGACCCGACCGAGACGACCGAGACGATAACGACCCGACCGAGACGATAACGACCCCGACCTCAAGAACCGAGACGATAACAACCCGACCGAGACGATAACAACCCGACTGTTGAACGTGGCGCTCGTTGTCATCTCTGCAGCAGTTCAGCGTGGACATCGCAGAGAAAGCCTCCAACGTGTGCCTCGCTCACCTCTTCACCTATCAGGACTTCGACGAGGGGACTCTGGGTCTCGCCTACGTCGCCCCGTCCAAACCGGACGTCCCGGGAGGTCTCTGCTCGAAAGGTGAGTCGCTCTGCTGCTTCCTCATGTCTAAAGGTGAGTCGCTCTGCTGCTTCCTCGAGTCTAAAGGTGAGTCGCTCTGCTGCTTCCTCGAGTCTAAAGGTGAGTCGCTCTGCTGCTTCCTCGAGTCTAAAGGTGAGTCGCTCTGCTTCTTCCTCGAGTCTAAAGGTGAGTCGCTCTGCTGCTTCCTCATGTCTAAAGGTGAGTCGCTCTGCTGCTTCCTCGAGTCTAAAGGTGAGTCGCTCTGCTGCTTCCTCATGTCTAAAGGTGAGTCGCTCTGCTGCTTCCTCATGTCTAAAGGTGAGTCGCTCTGCTTCTTCCTCGAGTCTAAAGGTGAGTCGCTCTGCTGCTTCCTCATGTCTAAAGGTGAGTCGCCCTGCTGCTTCCTCATGTCTAAAGGTGAGTCGCTCTGCTGCTTCCTCGAGTCTAAAGGTGAGTCGCTCTGCTGCTTCCTCGAGTCTAAAGGTGAGTCGCTCTGCTGCTTCCTCATGTCTAAAGGTGAGTCGCTCTGCTGCTTCCTCATGTCTAAAGGTGAGTCGCTCTGCTGCTTCCTCGAGTCTAAAGGTGAGTCGCTCTGCTGCTTCCTCGAGTCTAAAGGTGAGTCGCTCTGCTGCTTCCTCGAGTCTAAAGGTGAGTCGCTCTGCTGCTTCCTCATGTCTAAAGGTGAGTCGCCCTGCTGCTTCCTCATGTCTAAAGGTGAGTCGCTCTGCTGCTTCCTCGAGTCTAAAGGTGAGTCGCTCTGCTGCTTCCTCGAGTCTAAAGGTGAGTCGCTCTGCTGCTTCCTCGAGTCTAAAGGTGAGTCGCTCTGCTGCTTCCTCATGTCTAAAGGTGAGTCGCTCTGCTGCTTCCTCGAGTCTAAAGGTGAGTCGCTCTGCTGCTTCCTCATGTCTAAAGGTGAGTCGCTCTGATGCTTCCTCGAGTCTAAAGGTGAGTCGCTCTGCTGCTTCCTCGAGTCTAAAGGTGAGTCGCTCTGCTGCTTCCTCGAGTCTAAAGGTGAGTCGCTCTGCTGCTTCCTCATGTCTAAAGGTGAGTCGCTCTGCTGCTTCCTCGAGTCTAAAGGTGAGTCGCTCTGCTTCTTCCTCATGTCTAAAGGTGAGTCGCTCTGCTGCTTCCTCGAGTCTAAAGGTGAGTCGCTCTGCTGCTTCCTCATGTCTAAAGGTGAGTCGCTCTGCTGCTTCCTCGAGTCTAAAGGTGAGTCGCTCTGCTGCTTCCTCGAGTCTAAAGGTGAGTCGCTCTGCTGCTTCCTCATGTCTAAAGGTGAGTCGCTCTGCTGCTTCCTCATGTCTAAAGGTGAGTCGCTCTGCTGCTTCCTCGAGTCTAAAGGTGAGTCGCTCTGCTGCTTCCTCGAGTCTAAAGGTGAGTCGCTCTGCTGCTTCCTCATGTCTAAAGGTGAGTCGCTCTGCTGCTTCCTCATGTCTAAAGGTGAGTCGCTCTGCTGCTTCCTCATGTCTAAAGGTGAGTCGCTCTGCTGCTTCCTCGAGTCTAAAGGTGAGTCGCTCTGCTGCTTCCTCGAGTCTAAAGGTGAGTCGCTCTGCTGCTTCCTCATGTCTAAAGGTGAGTCGCTCTGCTGCTTCCTCGAGTCTAAAGGTGAGTCGCTCTGCTGCTTCCTCGAGTCTAAAGGTGAGTCGCTCTGCTGCTTCCTCATGTCTAAAGGTGAGTCGCTCTGCTGCTTCCTCATGTCTAAAGGTGAGTCGCTCTGCTGCTTCCTCATGTCTAAAGGTGAGTCGCTCTGCTGCTTCCTCATGTCTAAAGGTGAGTCGCTCTGCTGCTTCCTCGAGTCTAAAGGTGAGTCGCTCTGCTGCTTCCTCGAGTCTAAAGGTGAGTCGCTCTGCTGCTTCCTCGAGTCTAAAGGTGAGTCGCTCTGATGCTTCCTCGAGTCTAAAGGTGAGTCGCTCTGCTGCTTCCTCATGTCTAAAGGTGAGTCGCTCTGCTGCTTCCTCATGTCTAAAGGTGAGTCGCTCTGATGCTTCCTCGAGTCTAAAGGTGAGTCGCTCTGCTGCTTCCTCATGTCTAAAGGTGAGTCGCTCTGATGCTTCCTCGAGTCTAAAGGTGAGTCGCTCTGCTGCTTCCTCATGTCTAAAGGTGAGTCGCTCTGCTGCTTCCTCATGTCTAAAGGTGAGTCGCTCTGCTGCTTCCTCGAGTCTAAAGGTGAGTCGCTCTGCTGCTTCCTCGAGTCTAAAGGTGAGTCGCTCTGCTGCTTCCTCATGTCTAAAGGTGAGTCGCTCTGCTGCTTCCTCATGTCTAAAGGTGAGTCGCTCTGATGCTTCCTCGAGTCTAAAGGTGAGTCGCTCTGCTGCTTCCTCATGTCTAAAGGTGAGTCGCTCTGATGCTTCCTCATGTCTAAAGGTGAGTCGCTCTGATGCTTCCTCGAGTCGACCTTCTTACAGTTTTGTAAGTTTGACTGATTTCAAAGAAGTGAGCGGTCTATGATTTTATTTTTATTTTACAAAGACAAAATATTTTAAAAAAACGTCTAAAGTTATAAATTAATTTGCATTTGATTGAAGGAAATAATTATTTGAGTTAAAACATGACTCAGTACTTGGTGACCCGTGTTGGCAGAAGTCAGACGATTGTTGGAGTTGGTCTCCAGGTCTGCAGACGTCTCAGGACGGATTCTGGTTCCACTCCTCTTTACAGATCTTCTACAAATCCTGAAGGTTTCGAGGCTGATACTTTGCAACTCGAACTTTCAGCTCCCTCCACAAATATTTTATAGGATTAAGGTCTGGAGACTCGCTAGGCCACTGCATGACCTGAATGTGCTTCTTCTTGAGCCACTGCTTTGTTGCCTTGGCCGTATGTTTCGGGTCGTTGTCATCCTCAGTGCTCTGGCTGAGGAAAGGAGGTTCTCGTCCAAGATCTGACGGTACATGTCCCCATCCATCGGCCCCTCAATGTGGTGAAGTCGTCCTGTACCCTTAGCAGAGAAACATCCCATAATGTTTCCTCCTCCATGCTTGATGGTGTTCTTGGGTTGGTATTCAGCATTTTTCTCCCTTCAAACACAACAACTCCAGTTTATGCCAAATAGTTCAATTTTGGTCTCATCTGACCACACCACCTTCTCCCAAGCCTTCTCTGACTCCTGTTGTTCATTGACTTCAGACGGGCCAGTACACGGGCCTTCCTGAGCAGGGGGACCTTACGGGCACTGCAGGATTTAAATCCGTTAGGGTGTAGTGTGGTACCAATAGTTTTCTTGCTGACTGTGGTCCTAGCTGCCTTGAGATCATTACAAAGCTCCTCCCGTGTAGTTCTGGGCTGATCCCTCACCATTCCCATGATCACCTTTACCCCACGAGGTGAGATCCTACATGGAGCTCCAGACAGAGGGCGATTGATGGTTATTTTATATTTCTTCCATTTTCTTATAATTGCACCAACAGTTTCTCCTTCTCACCAAACTTCTTGCTGATGGTCTTGTAGCCCAGTCCAGCCTTGTGCAGGTCTACAATCTCGTCCCTGATGTCCTTTAAATGTTCTTTGGTCTTGCCCATGGTGTTGGAGTGGTTGGAAAGGAAGAGATTGATTCTGTTGTTTTTTATACCCATAACGAGCAGTGATTGGGAGAACTTTCTTAAAGTGACAGGACTAATCTGAGTGCCTCCCGGGCACTTTACTGGTCTGTGGGAGCCAGAATTCGTGTTGGTTTGTAGGGGATCAAATACTTATTTCTTTCAATCAAATGCAAATTAATTTATAACTTCAGACAATGTTTTTTTTCTGGACTTTTTAAAAAAATATTCTATCTCTTTGTTGAAATAAAAGTACCATAAAAATTATAGCCCGCTCACTTCTTTGTAATTGGTCAAACTTACAAAATCAGCAGGGGATCAAATAATTATTTCCTCCAGTGTACGTAACGTGACGTGTTCTCTTTTGAAGCCTGTCCGTCATCCACGAACGAACAGGGAGCGATCTACCTGAACACGGGCCTGACCAGCACCAAGAACTACGGGAAGACCATCCTCACTAAGGTGCGTTGGGGGGTTAGGTTAGGTCTGAAGGTCGTCAGCTGTTCCTCGCCGCTCACACCTGTTGTCCACAGGAAGCCGACCTGGTGACCACGCACGAGCTGGGCCATAACTTCGGAGCGGAACACGACCCCGACAACATCCCGTACTGCGCCCCACGGGAGGACCAGGGCGGGAAATATGTCATGTACCCCATCGCTGTGAGCGGAGACCACGTCAACAACAAGGTGCGGGATCTTTTATCTCACAGTTTTCTATTGGTCGGTTTAAAGCTGAGTGGCGTCTCTTTGTCCAGTTGTTCTCAGACTGCAGCAAACGCTCCATCGTGAAGCGTCTGAGGTTCAAGGCTCCGACCTGCTTCAAGCAGAGGAACATCAACGTGTGCGGGAACTCCCGGGTGGAGCAGGGCGAGGAGTGTGACCCGGGGCTGCTGCACATCAACTCAGACCACTGCTGCACCACCGACTGCAGGCTGAGAGCCGGAGCTCAGTGCAGGTGAGACTGCAGTTCCTCCAGTGTCCACTAGAGTCTGTCTCCTGCAGTGAGTCAGTCCCCATAGAGCTCCATGTTAAAATGTCTAACTTTACAGCTGCAGTTCCTCCAGTGTCCACTAGAGTCTGTCTCCTGCAGTGAGTCAGTCCCCATAGAGCCCCATGTTAAAATGTCTAACTTTACAGCTGCAGTTCCTCCAGTGTCCACTAGAGTCTGTCTCCTGCAGTGAGTCAGTCCCCATAGAGCTCTATGTTAAAATGTCTAACTTTACAGCTGCAGTTCCTCCAGTGTCCACTAGGGTCTGTCTCCTGCAGTGAGTCAGTCTCCATAGAGCTCCATGTTAAAATGTTAGTGGTTAGTTAGGGACGTTTTTTGTCCTTCTTATTGGCCGTCTCTTTTCCGTCTCTCGTGTTTAGCGACAGGAACAGTGCGTGCTGTAAGAACTGTATGTTTGAGTCTGAAGGTGAAGTCTGCCAGGAGCCTATCGACGCCACATGTAAAGGACACTCGTACTGCACAGGTGAGCACACGGGAAAGATGAGGGAGTGACGTGTATAGCGGTGAGCGTGCTCAGACTGACCCGTTTGTGTCCACAGGAAACAGCAGCGAGTGTCCTCCTCCAGAGAACGCTGCAGATCAAACCGTGTGTCTGGACAGCGGGGAGTGTCTGAACGGAGATTGCGTCCCGTTCTGTCAGGCCGTCTTAAAGCTGCCGCCCTGCGCCTGCAACGGTACGACAGTTTACCTTTAAGTCGTCAGACGCAAAGTGAACATGGAGATCAGAAACTGAACACATGATTTACTTAACTCTGAATCGTCTGCTTCTTCTTCTTCTCTGCAGAAACCAACTCGTCCTGTAAAGTCTGCTGTCGGAGCAGCAGCGGCGCCTGCACCCCCTACCAGGACCAAACGGGTAACTTCCTGTTCCTGCGTAAAGGCAAACCGTGCACGGTGGGCTTCTGTGACGGAGCGGTGAGTCCCCCTCCTCCCCCCCCCCCCCCCCCCCCCCCGCAATGTGAAGCTCTACCTGACAGGTGTGTGCCTCTCTGCAGGGGAAGTGCATGAAGCAGGTGCAGGACGTGATCGAGCGTCTCTGGGACTTCATCGATAAACTCGACATCAACACGTTTGGGAAGTTTCTGGCTGACAACATCGTGGGTTCAGTGGTGGCGTTCTCTCTGCTCTTCTGGATCCCCTTCAGCATCCTGGTCCACTGTGTGGTACGATCATGTCTCTAATATCCCAGCTGAGCCTGAACACATCGCTCATTCTTGTTTTCACATTAATGATGGTTAAATAACGTTTGTCAGCGCTCTAATATCCCAGCTGAGCCTGAACACATCGCTCATTCTTTAGTGTTTTCACATTAATGATGGTTAAATAACGTTTGTCAGCGCTCTAATATCCCAGCTGAGCCTGAACACATCGCTCATTCTTTAGTGTTTTCACATTAATGATGGTTAAATAACGTTTGTCAGCGCTCTAATATCCCAGCTGAGCCTGAAGTGTCGTGGTCAGTGGTCTGGAGTGAAAGACGCAGCGTTAGCCGTTACGGCTTGTTTCCAGTTATCAGATTATATTTATAATCACAACAACATGTCAGCCAATCACAGCTCGTGTATAACAACATAAACACATGATGTGACGCGTCTCTCTGTTTTTTCTTCAGGACCAGAAGCTGGATCATCAATACGACCAGAACACCAAGTCTCTGTTGTTCCCCAGCGTGAGTCACAACCCAGGGTTAGGGGGAGGGGTCAGATCTCAGACTCCAGAAGAGACTTTTCTTCTTCACGTGTTTGGGTTAGGGGGAGGGGGAGGGGTCAGATCTCAGACTCCAGAAGAGACTTTTCTTCTTCACGTGTTTGGGTTAGGGGGAGGGGGAGGGGTCAGATCTCAGACTCCAGAAGAGACTTTTCTTCTTCACGTGTTTGGGTTAGGGGGAGGGGGAGGGGTCAGATCTCAGACTCCAGAAGAGACTTTTCTTCTTCACGTGTTTGGGTTAGGGGGAGGGGGAGGGGTCAGATCTCAGACTCCAGAAGAGACTTTTCTTCTTCTTCACGTGTTTGGCCTGTTCCTTTAATGTTGTGACTCTTCACTTTCCCAGAATGCCGAGCTCCTGAGCAGCCTGGAGTCTGCGTCTGTTCGGATCTTCAAACCTCCAACCTTCCCAAGCTCCGCCTCCTCCGCCGGGCTTCGTTTCCAGCCATGTGACCCCCAGCAGACCAGCACCCCTCCAGGCTCCGCCCCCTTCCCAGGCCACCCCCCTCTGGACCCCCGCATGGCCACCATCCAGGAGGACCCAAGCTTGGACTCCCACCTGGACCAGGAGGCTCTGGAGGAGGCGTTTGGGAGGCCGACGAGGGCGCCACCGCGCTCCTTTGAGGATCTGACGGAGAAAGGTGTGGCGAGCTGCAGCGAGAAGGCGTTGATGTTCAGACTGAAGAGACAACATCAGATCGACAGCAAGGAGACGCAGTGCTGAGAGGACGCACACCTGCGTGAACCTGCAGGCAGCCGCCAGGCAGGGGCGCCGTCAGGTGCTTCATGTTCCTCCACTGAGGCGCCGTGTTTCTATAAAACTCAAGGGTGGCACCACGTTTAACGCCAAACGAGAGAAAGGAAAAAAAACAAAGAGTCTCCTGACAGGAGATCAAGACTCCGCCTCCTCGAGTCGCCAACAGGAAGCCAGAACAAACCGTCAGTCTTTGTCTGACCACGCAGAGCAGCGTTACACGTCTCTTTGTTTTAATGATTAAAAATGGCCGCCATGCTGCTCTGGTGACGTGCGTTAGAAAAGTTCAGTCATTTTTAGTTCCAGGTTAAAACACTTCAGGGGGGCGCAATCACTGCCGCTCCACAGGAAGTCAGGAGGAAACAGGAAGTCAGGTCTCCGCAGGAACCTCAGAAACTGGGTGCGTTAAGAAGATTCCTGACTGAGTGAAATTAAGCGTTTAAGTGGCGGCCATGATAAGAGCCGTTAAGGAAAGGTGGGTCAATGCTTCCTTTATAACCTCCTTTAGGATACACTGGACCATCCTTTGGGAAAGGACATGAGATATGCCGTCCCACAATTCCTTGCGGCAGCAACATTTAAAGCGAGTCGCTCATCCGACCGCTCATGAACATTAACGATGATCGTAAAGTGACACAGATCATGACATTACAATAATATGTCTTGAACAACTTTCAACAATCTTTAACCCGTAGGCGAACTATGAACGTTATGCTGATGTTGTAAAACGATCAAAGTGAGTTTAACTTTTATTGCAGCCTGTGTTCAGTTTGCATTCGTTATTTATCCACTTTGAGTGTTGTTGCAGCCGTAAGCAGTATCATAAAGAACATTAAACTTTCCTTCAGTCACAGATGCTGAAACCCTTGACTTGATTAAGGTTCTTGAGATATTATACAAAACCATATAATCAGATTATAATCACCATAAAAAACATCACCCTGTGTTTCAGGTGAAAAGGGATCAGAGACATTTTGAGCCAGATGATGTTTTATTCAACATGTTTCATTCAATTCAGAATGTTTTGTGCATTTCTTCAGTTGTACATTCTTGTCTTACATTAATGTAACAATTCATTTCATATTTATGTTGATGTTGATTTCTGAGTGGACAGGAAGCTGATGGTTTCACTTTTCTTACTTGTAGTCTGGTAGTCTATATTTCTTTTATTTCAATCCCAACCTCGTGGTGATCAGGATTATTTCACCAGTAAGAAGGCACAGGGGAAAGTTTTATAGATGATCTTTTTGTAGTCCATTTTCTGAACATTGGTTTCAACACGGCAGACTCACGTCATTAACCTCCGCCGGCCCGTCACTTTAATGACGTGGCCTAGTGGAAATGTGGTCGGATTGTCAGAGTAACGAGATCGCCTTTCCCTAAGTCCTTTATGAAGTCTCCTAACATCTTTCCTTAACCTCATGACGTTTTCCCCGGGTTAAGGTGAAGTAGATAGTGAAAGGAGATAGGAGGGACAATTCAAACACATCCAGGAACCTCAGGAGGAAACAGGAAGTCAGGGTTTCTTTATAAACATTTAACAGGATATAAATATATTTTTATACGACTGTGTGTGTCCATATTGATCTGTTCTGTGTTATGATGTCATCGTGTTGACCAGCCAATCAGTGAGCTGTTTGTAATTTTTGTTGATAATAAAGTTGTTGATCTTTAGCGTTCTGTTCCTCGTCCTTCTAAAGGTGGTCACACTCGACTCGATGGCGTTCCACGAGTCTGTGTCGTTAGCTAAAACCTGACGATGAGAATCCTCTTTCTGCATAATTCAATCACATCGATAGTATCGTGTAATAAACACTGACGTTCAGCACAGAGCGGCCATGTTGGATTTTAACCCGGGCTACTGAAGGTTCTCCAAGTTCTCGAGTCCACACGAGTACCCTTCCTGCTCCGCTGATTCAGCTAACCACCGATTTCATCTGATGTGTAGAGTCTAAACATCAGGGGGCGGGGTTCTTACGTATTAGACTACTCTTCTTGTAGTCTTCTCACAGAAAACGTAAACTATAATGGATGAGATGTTTAAAGAAACAGAGTCACTGAATGTTTATTATTTGTTTCACAGACACGTTACAGAAACACAAAATCAGGTCGGCGCTCCGCCTCCTCAGAGATTCCTTTGGAATCAGTTTGAAACAGTGTTTAAAAAACACAAACAGAAGAAAGTTTCATATCAAACTGTCACTCAGCAGCTGACTGGAGACGCTGATGACATCACTGACAGGAGGCGGGCGCCCCCTGCTGGTGACATCACAGGTGGGGCTGAGGGCGTCATAGAGACGGTGGACAGCGACCTCGACCATCTCTCTCAAGGACTCATCTTCTGCACACGACACGGCCTGCAGGGCGACACAGAACGAGAATCAAAAACCTTTACTTCAGACTACGTAAACATTTCAACATCCAGAAGACAAATGTCCTTAAAGGCCACCGTACCAAGCACTGGGTGCAGACAGGAGGTCTCACTCTGTCACTATTTCGCACTGGGTGCAGACAGGAGGTCTCACTCTGTCACTATTTCGCACTGGGTGCAGACAGGAGGTCTCACTCTGTCACTATTTCGTACTGGGTGCAGACAGGAGGTCTCACTCTGTCACTATTTCGTACTGGGTGCAGACAGGAGGTCTTACTCTGTCACTATTTCGCACTGGGTGCAGACAGGAGGTCTTACTCTGTCACTATTTCGCACTGGGTGCAGACAGGAGGTCTCACTCTGTCACTATTTCGCACTGGGTGCAGACAGGAGGTCTCACTCTGTCACTATTTCGCACTGGGTGCAGACAGGAGGTCTCACTCTGTCACTATTTCGTACTCACTTTGGTTTCCGTGTCGATGAGGACGGTGACTCCGTCCACCGTCACGCTCAGGTTTTGACCGTCTTTGAAGTTGACGCAGTCGTCTCCGAACATGTCGCTGAAACAGAAAGCAAAGCTGTCTGTTTCCTCCCATCATGCATCACTTCTCTAATACGCTCTGTAATAAAATCTAAAGTTTTCAACCTCTATAAATATTTATTCCTTTAAAGTACCTTCTGCATTAAACTTTATTTAAATGTGTGAACAAAGACAAACTCTCTTTTGGTTACAGTGTTGATAAACCCCTCCCCCCCGCAGGTGAACTTACTGCAGCATGAGTCCGAGTCTCTCTACGAACACGTCCACGTCGAAGGTGTCTCTCTTTCCTTCGAGGACTGAAAACGTTAAAGAGTTAAAGTGAAAAACATGGGAGCTCTGTTCCCGTCACTTTGACATTTACACCTTCTTTTGTTTTCTTACATTTCTGAGCGTTGGGGTTGGATTGGACCTCCAGGACCACCGTAGTAACCACATCAGCGTACATGTCGTTGAGCGGGTTGGCGATCCACTGAAGACAAAAAAAAGATTAAAAATGAAAAACAGAAAAAAGTTTCACGAAGTTGAAAATTACAAATGAGTCTGAAGAATGTCAACGGGACGGAGCGCGATGAAACGGCGATCGTGTCTGACCTCCAGCAGCACCATGCCCGCCTCGTGAACCAGAGTGATGCTCTTAAAGATCCGGATGGTGATTTTCTCCGTCCCCTCCACCTGCTCCACGTCTCCTACAAACCCAAGTCCATCAGGTCAGAGACTTCTCACTCATATTAAATCAATTAAAAACAATAACGGTGACCGACCTGCGAGGCTGCGGAGCTGACTGACCAGCAGTGAGATGGGCCCGGTGTACGGGATGGCCTGAGTCTGCGTCACGGTGCCCATAGACAGATCTGTGTAGTCTGAACAAAGACAGGACGCCATCAAACACGGGAAAAACAACAGCACCTGAACACAACACGAGGACACATCCAAAACATTCCTACACTCAAGGTTCCCGCTCTTTTTCAGCGATGATCCAGCTGACACTGATAAGGTTAACCACGCCCACTGAGCTAACGCAGGTTAAACATTTCATTTCATGTAAAAGGACCGTTAGCGAGTATTCAGCCTGTGTTTGACCGTTAAACGCTGTTCCCTATTGGCGTTTATCAAACGTATAAAAAGTTTTATTTCAGTCTCAGTTTTGTCAGAACGCAGACAGCAGCTAGGTTAGCAAGAAAGATTCAGAGCAAGCCAGCACGCCATCATAATGTTAGCTAATGCTAATGACCTCAAAAGTCTACCTGAAAGTCACTATTCACAGGACGGTCCTCAAATAACCAAACAGGACGGTCCCCAAATAACCAAACAGGACGGTCCTCAAATAACCAAACAGGACGGTCCCCAAATAACCAAACAGGACGGTCCCCAAATAACCAAACAGGACGGTCCTCAAATAACCAAACAGGTCCTCAAATAACCAAACAGGACGGTCCTCAAATAACCAAACAGGACGGTCCTCAAATAACCAAACAGGTCCTCAAATAACCAAACAGGACGGTCCTCAAATAACCAAACAGGACGGTCCCCAAATAACCAAACAGGACGGTCCTCAAATAACCAAACAGGACGGTCCTCAAATAACCAAACAGGTCCTCAAATAACCAAACAGGACGGTCCTCAAATAACCAAACAGGTCCTCAAATAACCAAACAGGACGGTCCTCAAATAACCAAACTGGACAGTCCTCATTGTGTCAGTTTTATAACTCAGTTCTCCTAAAGATAGGCAGACAAGTACACACACACACACACACACACACACACACACACACACACACACACACACACACACACACACACACACACACACACACACACACACACACACACACACACACACACACACACACACACACACACACACACACACACACACACACACACACACACACACACACACACACACACAGATACTGACTGGAGAGGTCGGAGGGCGTCACGATGTGATAGTTGAAGTTCCTCTTGATGAGGATTCCGGAGACCCTCTGACCCTGAACACACTTCCTGTCAGTCAGAGAGCCCATCACCTGAAGCAGAGCATGCTGGGAGTTAAGATGGCAGCACGCACGTTAAAAGCTTTGAAAGTTTGAGATTTTCTGGATTCAGACCTTCGCCAGTTTCTCTCCTCTGAAGTTCAGCGTAACGGCCTCCGTGTTTCGAGGGTTATGGACCTCGATGTCAACATCGTCATTATCTTCGTACTCGCGAATAAGAGCCGCTTTCAGACGGGCCATCTCGTTCTGCTCGCCATGGACCAGAATCTGCAGACAAAGAAACACGCCTCTCGTTAGCTTCCATGACTTTCAGAAAAGGGCGGCGGTCGGATTTGAACCCACGGCCACCGCGACGAGGACTTTAGCCTCCGTACAAGAACACGTGATGATGGTCGTGTAGACGTTACACTAGATGAAGCTCCGTCTCCATGGTAACCTGTTTGGTAACACGTGTGTGTGTGCGTGATTACCACGTGTGGCGGTTTGAGCGCCCGGATGAACTCGCTGGTCTGCTGGTAGTCCGTGTGAGCCGAGAAGGAGATGTAGTCCACGGACATCTTCAGAGGAAGCTTCTGACCCGACATGGTGGCGATCTCGTCCGGCTCCGTCATGATGTGCTGAAACACAAAGTCGTGAAGTCAGAGGACGCCACGGAGAAAAACGCTTTAAATAAACAAGTCTCCTAAACCTCCTGCTACACGAGGACTCAGTCCTGATTGGTCCAAGATGTAGTGTGTGAACAATGTGAGGGGGTGGAGGGGGGAGGGGGAGGTTCTGGTCATGATAGAGCGAGGGGGGCGGGTCTTGAACACGGTAAGTGAGGAGACTGACCTTGGCGAGCGTCCCCTCCACACAGTAACCGGCGATGATGACCCCGTTCCTCTTGTCCGTGCACCAGCTCTCAAACAGCTCTCTGGACAGACCGCTCTGCATCATCCCCGGGGACGCCATCACCACGCTCGGCCCGATGTCGTCAAAGTGATCCATGCTCTGAAACAAACCACAGGTGGTAACGCCGTCTGACATGAGGAGGCACACTGAGCATCGGGGGGGCGGGGGGTTACACAACGTCATTTTTTTCATGTACACGGGTTAGGGTTACTGCAGATTACTTGCATTACTGTTGTTTTGTGTTTTTTTCATTAATAAAAAAATAAAGAAAAGTGGACCGCATTCGTGCTGTCCAACCAGTGGAGGCTGCAGCTGGGTTAAGTTAACCCTTCAGGTCACTGATCACGAGGACACACACTGAGCGCGCTCACTGATCACGAGGACACACACTGAGCGTGCTCACTGATCATGAGGACACACACTGAGCGTGCTCACTGATCATGAGGACACACACTGAGCGCGCTCACTGATCATGAGGACACACTGAGCGCGCTCACTGATCATGAGGACACACTGAGCGCGCTCACTGATCATGAGGACACACACTGAGCGCGCTCACTGATCATGAGGACACACACTGAGCGTGCTCACTGATCATGAGGACACACACTGAGCGTGCTCACTGATCATGAGGACACACACTGAGCGCGCTCACTGATCACGAGGACACACACTGAGCGTGCTCACTGATCATGAGGACACACACTGAGCACGCTCACTGATCATGAGGACACACACTGAGCGTGCTCACTGATCATGAGGACACACACTGATCATGAGGACATACACTGAGCACGCTCACTGACCTTCAGGTCACTGATCATGAGGACACACACTGAGCACGCTCACTGACCTTCAGGTCACTGATCATGAGGACACACACTGAGCACGCTCACTGATCATGAGGACACACACTGAGCACGCTCACTGACCTTCAGGTCACTGATCATGAGGACACACTGAGCGCGCTCACTGATCACGAGGACACACACTGAGCGTGCTCACTGACCTTCAGGTCACTGATCACGAGGACACACTGATCATGAGGACATACACTGAGCACGCTCACTGACCTTCAGGTCACTGATCATGAGGACACACACTGAGCGCGCTCACTGATCACGAGGACACACACTGAGCGTGCTCACTGATCATGAGGACACACACTGAGCGTGCTCACTGATCATGAGGACACACACTGAGCGCGCTCACTGATCATGAGGACACACTGAGCGCGCTCACTGATCATGAGGACACACTGAGCGCGCTCACTGATCATGAGGACACACACTGAGCGCGCTCACTGATCATGAGGACACACACTGAGCGTGCTCACTGATCATGAGGACACACACTGAGCGTGCTCACTGATCATGAGGACACACACTGAGCGCGCTCACTGATCACGAGGACACACACTGAGCGTGCTCACTGATCATGAGGACACACACTGAGCACGCTCACTGATCATGAGGACACACACTGAGCGTGCTCACTGATCATGAGGACACACACTGATCATGAGGACATACACTGAGCACGCTCACTGACCTTCAGGTCACTGATCATGAGGACACACACTGAGCACGCTCACTGACCTTCAGGTCACTGATCATGAGGACACACACTGAGCACGCTCACTGATCATGAGGACACACACTGAGCACGCTCACTGACCTTCAGGTCACTGATCATGAGGACACACTGAGCGCGCTCACTGATCACGAGGACACACACTGAGCGTGCTCACTGACCTTCAGGTCACTGATCACGAGGACACACTGATCATGAGGACATACACTGAGCACGCTCACTGACCTTCAGGTCACTGATCATGAGGACACACACTGAGCACGCTCACTGACCTTCAGGTCACTGATCATGAGGACACACACTGAGCACGCTCACTGATCATGAGGACACACACTGAGCGCGCTCACTGATCATGAGGACACATACTGAGCACGCTCACTGACCTTCAGGTCACTGATCATGAGGACACACACTGAGCGCGCTCACTGATCATGAAGACACACACTGAGCACGCTCACTGATCATGAGGACACACACTGAGCGCGCTCACTGACCTTCAGGTCACTGATCATGAGGACACACCTTCAGGTCACTGATCATGAGGACACACACTGAGCACGCTCACTGATCATGAGGACACACACTGAGCACGCTCACTGACCTTCAGGTTGCTGATCATGAAGACACACACTGAGCGCGCTCACTGACCTTCAGGTCACTGATCATGAGGACACACACTGAGCACGCTCACTGATCATGAGGACACACACTGAGCACGCTCACTGACCTTCAGGTCACTGATCATGAAGACACACACTGAGCACGCTCACTGATCATGAGGACACACACTGAGCACGCTCACTGATCATGAGGACACACACTGAGCGCGCTCACTGACCTTCAGGTCACTGATCATGAGGACACACACTGAGCACGCTCACTGACCTTCAGGTCACTGATCATGAGGACACACTGAGCGCGCTCACTGATCACGAGGACACACACTGAGCGTGCTCACTGACCTTCAGGTCACTGATCACGAGGACACACTGATCATGAGGACATACACTGAGCACGCTCACTGACCTTCAGGTCACTGATCATGAGGACACACACTGAGCACGCTCACTGACCTTCAGGTCACTGATCATGAGGACACACACTGAGCACGCTCACTGACCTTCAGGTCACTGATCATGAAGACACACACTGAGCGCGCTCACTGATCATGAGGACACACACTGAGCACGCTCACTGACCTTCAGGTCACTGATCATGAGGACACACACTGAGCGCGCTCACTGATCATGAGGACACACACTGAGCACGCTCACTGATCATGAGGACACACACTGAGCACGCTCACTGACCTTCAGGTCACTGATCATGAAGACACACACTGAGCACGCTCACTGATCATGAGGACACACACTGAGCGCGCTCACTGACCTTCAGGTCACTGATCATGAAGACACACACTGAGCACGCTCACTGATCATGAGGACACACACTGAGCACGCTCACTGACCTTCAGGTCACTGATCATGAAGACACACACTGAGCGCGCTCACTGATCATGAGGACACACACTGAGCACGCTCACTGACCTTCAGGTCACTGATCATGAAGACACACACTGAGCACGCTCACTGATCATGAGGACACACACTGAGCGCGCTCACTGACCTTCAGGTCACTGATCATGAGGACACACCTTCAGGTCACTGATCATGAGGACACACACTGAGCACGCTCACTGATCATGAGGACACACACTGAGCACGCTCACTGACCTTCAGGTTGCTGATCATGAAGACACACACTGAGCGCGCTCACTGACCTTCAGGTCACTGATCATGAGGACACACACTGAGCACGCTCACTGATCATGAGGACACACACTGAGCACGCTCACTGACCTTCAGGTCACTGATCATGAGGACACACACTGAGCGCGCTCACTGACCTTCAGGTCACTGATCATGAAGACACACACTGAGCGCGCTCACTGATCATGAAGACACACACTGAGCACGCTCACTGATCATGAGGACACACACTGAGCACGCTCACTGATCATGAGGACACACACTGAGCGCGCTCACTGACCTTCAGGTTGCTGATGTGCTTGAAGACAAACGGGTTGTTGATGTTGATGGCTTTACGGATCTTATCGTTCATGGCGTTGATGTACGTCTGGTACACGGCCATGCACTTCCTCGCCAGAGACGAGGCGTAGTAGATCGGAATGTCGTGGAGCTCCGGATGGTTCTGCCAGTACTCATCTAATGTACACACACACAGAGACACACACACACACACACACACACAGAGAGACACACAGAGACACACACAGAGACACACAGAGACACACACACACACACACACACACACACAGACACACAGAGAGAGACACACACAGAGACACACACACACAGAGAGACACACAGAGACACACACAGAGAGACACACACAGAGAGACACACACAGACAGAGAGACACACAGAGAGACACACACAGAGAGACACACACAGACAGAGAGACACACACAGAGAGACACACACAGAGAGACACACAGAGAGACACACAGAGAGACACAGACAGAGAGACACACACAGAGACACACACAGAGACACAGACAGAGAGACACACACAGAGACACAGACAGAGAGACACACACAGACAGAGAGACACACACAGAGAGACACACACATACACAGAAACACACACAGAGACACACACAGACAGAGAGACACACACAGAGAGACACACACAGAGACACACACACACAGACAGAGAGACACACACAGAGACACACACAGACACACACACACACACACACACACACACACACAGAGACACACACACACACACACACACACATAGACACACACACACACACACACAGAGACACACACACACACACACACACAGACACACACACACTCAGAGACACACACACACACACACACGCACACACACACAGACACACACGCACACACACAGACACACACAGAGACACACACACACACACACACACAGAGACACACAGACACACACACAGAGAGACACACACACAGACACACACACACAGAGAGACACACACACAGACACACACACACACACACACACACAGACACACACACACACAGAGACACACACACACACACACACACACAGACACACACACACACACACACACAGAGACACACACACACACACACACACACACAGAGAGACACACACACACACACACACGCACACACAGAGACACACAGAGACACACACACAGACACACACACACACAGGATCAGCTACATGCTAACATGATGCTAATATGATGCTAACATGATATAATGTAGATTCTCACCGAGGATCAGCTACATGCTAACATGATGCTAATATGATGCTAACATGATATAATGTAGATTCTCACCGAGGATCAGCTACATGCTAACATGATGCTAATATGATGCTTCGATTTATCCTCAGGAGCCGATGAGTGTTCAAACTAATTCTCTGTTAATCCATCAAATAGCTTTGGAGAAATTTGGCTCAAAACTGTTGACCAACTGCCATTTGATCCTGACAAAAGACCACCTGTGACGGTTTCTATTTCATACCCATGATGACCAGAACCAGGAAATGGGACCACATTACTCCTGTCCTGGCTTCTCTGCACTGGCTCCCTATACAGTCTAGAATAGAATTCAAGATCCTTCTTCTCACCTACAAAGCTCTAAATGGCCAGGCACCATCTTATCTTAAGGAGCTACTAGTGCCGTACTGTCCCTCGAGAGCGTTGCGGTCCCGGAGTGCAGGCCTGCTGGTGGTACCTACAGTCTCCAAGTGTACTATGGGGGGTAAAGCCTTCAGTTATCGGGCTCCTCTCCTCTGGAACCGCCTTCCAGCCGGGGTCCGGGAGGCAGACACAGTCTGTATTTTTAAGATTAGACTTAAAACTTTCCTTTTTGATAAATCTTATAGTTAGGGCTGGTGCTGGTGTAGACCAGCTCTTAGTTATGCTGCTATAGGCTTAGACTACCGGGGGAACTGGCACCCTGAGCTCCTCTCTCTCTCTCTCTCTCTCTCTCTCTGCATATACAGTACATCATATTACTGCATGTATCTATCTATAAATCTCAGTCACTAACCACCTACTTTCCTGGGAGCTCTTGAGCTCTCCTAGGCTCCTCAAGATCGTCGGTTGACGGCTTGCCAGAACAACCCCCCACACCCCCTCCCCTCCCCACCAGATTGCTGATGGACGGTTTACCTCCCCCCACCCCCTTGCTCTCTATCCCTCTTCCTGCATCTTATCCCATCTCTCCCCCTATCCCTTTCCAAGCCCGGCGCAGTCTAGACCTGTGAAGACTGTTTCATCATGAGCCGGGGATCCGGCTGAAGATTTCTGCCTTTTAATAAGGCAGTTTTTTCTTACCACTGTAACTTTTGCTGCTTTGCTAAAGTGCTCATGATGGATAGGCTGGATCTTTATAACATAACAATGAGTAAGGTCTTTTACCTG